>NW_026562247.1:5000-7500 GCF_027943255.1 Anastrepha obliqua
CACGGTGAAGGCATGTGAAATGATATGAAAATATCAAAAGTTAACTAACCAATGATATTGAAACATATAAATCGAATCATAACTATATGAAACTCGAATTTAAGCCATATTAAACTGGTAATATTGTGATTTTATGCCTGGTTTTCCATACGTTAGTTTAAATAGAAAGTTATGGAATATAACCTTGGCATATTGGCACTAAAATATATAATAAAGACATTTCAAATCAAACTGAAATGTATTGAAATGAATTTTTCCCATACATTTTTGACAATGTGAGGTGTGCATGGCAAAAAACACTCACGGTGAAGGCATGTGATATAATATGAAAATATCAAAAGTTAACTAACCAATGATATTGAAGCATATAAATCGAATCATAACTATATGAAACTCGAATTTAAGCCATATTAAACTGGTAATATTGTGATTTTATGCCTGGTTTTCCATACGTTAGTTTAAATAGAAAGTTATGGAATATAACCTTGGCATATTGGCACTAAAATATATAATAAAGACATTTCAAATCAAACTGAAATGTATTGAAATGAATTTTTCCCATACATTTTTGACAATGTGAGGTGTGCATGGCAAAAAACACTCACGGTGAAGGCATGTGATATAATATGAAAATATCAAAAGTTAACTAACCAATGATATTGAAGCATATAAATCGAATCATAACTATATGAAACTCGAATTTGAGCCATATTAAACTGGTAATATTGTGATTTTATGCCTGGTTTTCCATACGTTAGTTTAAATAGAGAGTTATGGAATATAACCTTGGCATATTGGCACTAAAATATATAATAAAGACATTTCAAATCAAACTGAAATGTATTGAAATGAATTTTTCCCATACATTTTTGACAATGTGAGGTGTGCATGGCAAAAAACACTCACGGTGAAGGCATGTGATATAATATGAAAATATCAAAAGTTAACTAACCAATGATATTGAAGCATATAAATCGAATCATAACTATATGAAACTCGAATTTGAGCCATATTAAACTGGTAATATTGTGATTTTATTCCTGGTTTTCCATACGTTAGTTTAAATAGAGAGTTATGGAATATAACCTTGGCATATTGGCACTAAAATATATAATAAAGACATTTCAAATCAAACTGAAATGTATTGAAATGAATTTTTCCCATACATTTTTGACAATGTGAGGTGTGCATGGCAAAAAACACTCACGGTGAAGGCATGTGATATAATATGAAAATATCAAAAGTTAACTAACCAATGATATTGAAGCATATAAATCGAATCATAACTATATGAAACTCGAATTTGAGCCATATTAAACTGGTAATATTGTGATTTTATGCCTGGTTTTCCATACGTTAGTTTAAATAGAGAGTTATGGAATATAACCTTGGCATATTGGCACTAAAATATATAATAAAGACATTTCAAATCAAACTGAAATGTATTGAAATGAATTTTTCCCATACATTTTTGACAATGTGAGGTGTGCATGGCAAAAAACACTCACGGTGAAGGCATGTGAAATAATATGAAAATATCAAAAGTTAACTAACCAATGATATTGAAGCATATAAATCGAAGCATAACTATATGAAACTCGAATTTAAGCCATATTAAACTGGTAATATTGTGATTTTATGCCTGGTTTTCCATACGTTAGTTTAAATAGAGAGTTATGGAATATAACCTTGGCATATTGGCACTAAAATATATAATAAAGACATTTCAAATCAAACTGAAATGTATTGAAATGAATTTTTCCCATACATTTTTGACAATGTGAGGTGTGCATGGCAAAAAACACTCACGGTGAAGGCATGTGATATAATATGAAAATATCAAAAGTTAACTAACCAATGATATTGAAGCATATAAATCGAATCATAACTATATGAAACTCGAATTTAAGCCATATTAAACTGGTAATATTGTGATTTTATGCCTGGTTTTCCATACGTTAGTTTAAATAGAAAAAATTTTCGAATATATATACATATATGAAGAATCTATATTCTAATACTAACATGTTATGGAATATAACCTTGGCATATTGGCACTAAAATATATAATAAAGACATTTCAAATCAAACTGAAATGTATTGAAATGAATTTTTCCCATACATTTTTGACAATGTGAGGTGTGCATGGCAAAAAACACTCACGGTGAAGGCATGTGAAATAATATGAAAATATCAAAAGTTAACTAACCAATGATATTGAAGCATATAAATCGAATCATAACTATATGAAACTCGAATTTAAGCCATATTAAACTGGTAATATTGTGATTTTATGCCTGGTTTTCCATACGTTAGTTTAAATAGAAAAAATTTTCGAATATATATACATATATGAAGAATCTATATTCTAATACTAACATGTTATGGAATATAACCTTGGCATATTGGCACTAAAATATATAATAAAGACATTTCAAATCAAACTGAAATGTATTGAAATGAATTTTTCCCATACATTTTTGACAATGTGAGGTGTGCA
>NW_026562247.1:17500-30000 GCF_027943255.1 Anastrepha obliqua
GACATTTCAAATCAAACTGAAATGTATTGAAATGAATTTTCCCCATACATTTTTGACAATGTGAGGTGTGCATGGCAAAAAACACCACGGTGAAGGCATGTGAAATGATATGAAAATATCAAAAGTTAACTAACCAATGATATTGAAGCATATAAATCGAATCATAACTATATGAAACTCGAATTTAAGCCATATTAAACTGGTAATATTGTGATTTTATGCCTGGTTTTCCATACGTTAGTTTAAATAGAAAAAATTTTCGAATATATATACATATATGAAGAATCTATATTCTAATACTAACATGTTATGGAATATAACCTTGGCATATTGGCACTAAAATATATAATAAAGACATTTCAAATCAAACTGAAATGTATTGAAATGAATTTTTCCCATACATTTTTGACAATGTGAGGTGTGCATGGCAAAAAACACTCACGGTGAAGGCATGTGAAATAATATGAAAATATCAAAAGTTAACTAACCAATGATATTGAAGCATATAAATCGAATCATAACTATATGAAACTCGAATTTAAGCCATATTAAACTGGTAATATTGTGATTTTATGCCTGGTTTTCCATACGTTAGTTTAAATAGAAAAAATTTTCGAATATATATACATATATGAAGAATCTATATTCTAATACTAACATGTTATGGAATATAACCTTGGCATATTGGCACTAAAATATATAATAAAGACATTTCAAATCAAACTGAAATGTATTGAAATGAATTTTTCCCATACATTTTTGACAATGTGAGGTGTGCATGGCAAAAAACACTCACGGTGAAGGCATGTGATATAATATGAAAATATCAAAAGTTAACTAACCAATGATATTGAAACATATAAATCGAATCATAACTATATGAAACTCGAATTTGAGCCATATTAAACTGGTAATATTGTGATTTTATGCCTGGTTTTCCATACGTTAGTTTAAATAGAGAGTTATGGAATATAACCTTGGCATATTGGCACTAAAATATATAATAAAGACATTTCAAATCAAACTGAAATGTATTGAAATGAATTTTTCCCATACATTTTTGACAATGTGAGGTGTGCATGGCAAAAAACACTCACGGTGAAGGCATGTGAAATAATATGAAAATATCAAAAGTTAACTAACCAATGATATTGAAGCATATAAATCGAATCATAACTATATGAAACTCGAATTTAAGCCATATTAAACTGGTAATATTGTGATTTTATGCCTGGTTTTCCATACGTTAGTTTAAATAGAAAAAATTTTCGAATATATATACATATATGAAGAATCTATATTCTAATACTAACATGTTATGGAATATAACCTTGGCATATTGGCACTAAAATATATAATAAAGACATTTCAAATCAAACTGAAATGTATTGAAATGAATTTTTCCCATACATTTTTGACAATGTGAGGTGTGCATGGCAAAAAACACTCACGGTGAAGGCATGTGATATAATATGAAAATATCAAAAGTTAACTAACCAATGATATTGAAACATATAAATCGAATCATAACTATATGAAACTCGAATTTGAGCCATATTAAACTGGTAATATTGTGATTTTATGCCTGGTTTTCCATACGTTAGTTTAAATAGAGAGTTATGGAATATAACCTTGGCATATTGGCACTAAAATATATAATAAAGACATTTCAAATCAAACTGAAATGTATTGAAATGAATTTTTCCCATACATTTTTGACAATGTGAGGTGTGCATGGCAAAAAACACTCACGGTGAAGGCATGTGATATAATATGAAAATATCAAAAGTTAACTAACCAATGATATTGAAACATATAAATCGAATCATAACTATATGAAACTCGAATTTGAGCCATATTAAACTGGTAATATTGTGATTTTATTCCTGGTTTTCCATACGTTAGTTTAAATAGAGAGTTATGGAATATAACCTTGGCATATTGGCACTAAAATATATAATAAAGACATTTCAAATCAAACTGAAATGTATTGAAATGAATTTTTCCCATACATTTTTGACAATGTGAGGTGTGCATGGCAAAAAACACTCACGGTGAAGGCATGTGATATAATATGAAAATATCAAAAGTTAACTAACCAATGATATTGAAGCATATAAATCGAATCATAACTATATGAAACTCGAATTTGAGCCATATTAAACTGGTAATATTGTGATTTTATGCCTGGTTTTCCATACGTTAGTTTAAATAGAGAGTTATGGAATATAACCTTGGCATATTGGCACTAAAATATATAATAAAGACATTTCAAATCAAACTGAAATGTATTGAAATGAATTTTTCCCATACATTTTTGACAATGTGAGGTGTGCATGGCAAAAAACACTCACGGTGAAGGCATGTGAAATAATATGAAAATATCAAAAGTTAACTAACCAATGATATTGAAGCATATAAATCGAAGCATAACTATATGAAACTCGAATTTAAGCCATATTAAACTGGTAATATTGTGATTTTATGCCTGGTTTTCCATACGTTAGTTTAAATAGAGAGTTATGGAATATAACCTTGGCATATTGGCACTAAAATATATAATAAAGACATTTCAAATCAAACTGAAATGTATTGAAATGAATTTTTCCCATACATTTTTGACAATGTGAGGTGTGCATGGCAAAAAACACTCACGGTGAAGGCATGTGATATAATATGAAAATATCAAAAGTTAACTAACCAATGATATTGAAGCATATAAATCGAATCATAACTATATGAAACTCGAATTTAAGCCATATTAAACTGGTAATATTGTGATTTTATGCCTGGTTTTCCATACGTTAGTTTAAATAGAAAAAATTTTCGAATATATATACATATATGAAGAATCTATATTCTAATACTAACATGTTATGGAATATAACCTTGGCATATTGGCACTAAAATATATAATAAAGACATTTCAAATCAAACTGAAATGTATTGAAATGAATTTTTCCCATACATTTTTGACAATGTGAGGTGTGCATGGCAAAAAACACTCACGGTGAAGGCATGTGAAATAATATGAAAATATCAAAAGTTAACTAACCAATGATATTGAAGCATATAAATCGAATCATAACTATATGAAACTCGAATTTAAGCCATATTAAACTGGTAATATTGTGATTTTATGCCTGGTTTTCCATACGTTAGTTTAAATAGAAAAAATTTTCGAATATATATACATATATGAAGAATCTATATTCTAATACTAACATGTTATGGAATATAACCTTGGCATATTGGCACTAAAATATATAATAAAGACATTTCAAATCAAACTGAAATGTATTGAAATGAATTTTTCCCATACATTTTTGACAATGTGAGGTGTGCATGGCAAAAAACACTCACGGTGAAGGCATGTGAAATAATATGAAAATATCAAAAGTTAACTAACCAATGATATTGAAGCATATAAATCGAATCATAACTATATGAAACTCGAATTTAAGCCATATTAAACTGGTAATATTGTGATTTTATGCCTGGTTTTCCATACGTTAGTTTAAATAGAAAAAATTTTCGAATATATATACATATATGAAGAATCTATATTCTAATACTAACATGTTATGGAATATAACCTTGGCATATTGGCACTAAAATATATAATAAAGACATTTCAAATCAAACTGAAATGTATTGAAATGAATTTTTCCCATACATTTTTGACAATGTGAGGTGTGCATGGCAAAAAACACTCACGGTGAAGGCATGTGATATAATATGAAAATATCAAAAGTTAACTAACCAATGATATTGAAACATATAAATCGAATCATAACTATATGAAACTCGAATTTGAGCCATATTAAACTGGTAATATTGTGATTTTATGCCTGGTTTTCCATACGTTAGTTTAAATAGAAAAAAATTCTCGAATATATATACATATATGAAGAATCTATATTCTATACTAACATTTTATGGAATATAACCTTGGCATATTGCCATTAAAATATATAATAAAGACATTTCAAATCAAACTGAAATGTATTGAAATGAATTTTTCCCATACATTTTTGACAATGTGAGGTGTGCATGGCAAAAAACACTCACGGTGAAGGCATGTGATATAATATGAAAATATCAAAAGTTAACTAACCAATGATATTGAAGCATATAAATCGAATCATAACTATATGAAACTCGAATTTGAGCCATATTAAACTGGTAATATTGTGATTTTATGCCTGGTTTTCCATACGTTAGTTTAAATAGAGAGTTATGGAATATAACCTTGGCATATTGGCACTAAAATATATAATAAAGACATTTCAAATCAAACTGAAATGTATTGAAATGAATTTTTCCCATACATTTTTGACAATGTGAGGTGTGCATGGCAAAAAACACTCACGGTGAAGGCATGTGAAATAATATGAAAATATCAAAAGTTAACTAACCAATGATATTGAAGCATATAAATCGAATCATAACTATATGAAACTCGAATTTAAGCCATATTAAACTGGTAATATTGTGATTTTATGCCTGGTTTTCCATACGTTAGTTTAAATAGAAAAAATTTTCGAATATATATACATATATGAAGAATCTATATTCTAATACTAACATGTTATGGAATATAACCTTGGCATATTGGCACTAAAATATATAATAAAGACATTTCAAATCAAACTGAAATGTATTGAAATGAATTTTTCCCATACATTTTTGACAATGTGAGGTGTGCATTGCAAAAAACACTCACGGTGAAGGCATGTGAAATAATATGAAAATATCAAAAGTTAACTAACCAATGATATTGAAGCATATAAATCGAATCATAACTATATGAAACTCGAATTTAAGCCATATTAAACTGGTAATATTGTGATTTTATGCCTGGTTTTCCATACGTTAGTTTAAATAGAAAAAATTTTCGAATATATATACATATATGAAGAATCTATATTCTAATACTAACATGTTATGGAATATAACCTTGGCATATTGGCACTAAAATATATAATAAAGACATTTCAAATCAAACTGAAATGTATTGAAATGAATTTTTCCCATACATTTTTGACAATGTGAGGTGTGCATGGCAAAAAACACTCACGGTGAAGGCATGTGAAATAATATGAAAATATCAAAAGTTAACTAACCAATGATATTGAAGCATATAAATCGAATCATAACTATATGAAACTCGAATTTAAGCCATATTAAACTGGTAATATTGTGATTTTATGCCTGGTTTTCCATACGTTAGTTTAAATAGAAAAAATTTTCGAATATATATACATATATGAAGAATCTATATTCTAATACTAACATGTTATGGAATATAACCTTGGCATATTGGCACTAAAATATATAATAAAGACATTTCAAATCAAACTGAAATGTATTGAAATGAATTTTTCCCATACATTTTTGACAATGTGAGGTGTGCATGGCAAAAAACACTCACGGTGAAGGCATGTGATATAATATGAAAATATCAAAAGTTAACTAACCAATGATATTGAAACATATAAATCGAATCATAACTATATGAAACTCGAATTTGAGCCATATTAAACTGGTAATATTGTGATTTTATGCCTGGTTTTCCATACGTTAGTTTAAATAGAAAAAATTTTCGAATATATATACATATATGAAGAATCTATATTCTAATACTAACATGTTATGGAATATAACCTTGGCATATTGGCACTAAAATATATAATAAAGACATTTCAAATCAAACTGAAATGTATTGAAATGAATTTTTCCCATACATTTTTGACAATGTGAGGTGTGCATGGCAAAAAACACTCACGGTGAAGGCATGTGATATAATATGAAAATATCAAAAGTTAACTAACCAATGATATTGAAACATATAAATCGAATCATAACTATATGAAACTCGAATTTGAGCCATATTAAACTGGTAATATTGTGATTTTATGCCTGGTTTTCCATACGTTAGTTTAAATAGAAAAAAATTCTCGAATATATATACATATATGAAGAATCTATATTCTATACTAACATTTTATGGAATATAACCTTGGCATATTGCCATTAAAATATATAATAAAGACATTTCAAATCAAACTGAAATGTATTGAAATGAATTTTTCCCATACATTTTTGACAATGTGAGGTGTGCATGGCAAAAAACACTCACGGTGAAGGCATGTGATATAATATGAAAATATCAAAAGTTAACTAACCAATGATATTGAAGCATATAAATCGAATCATAACTATATGAAACTCGAATTTGAGCCATATTAAACTGGTAATATTGTGATTTTATGCCTGGTTTTCCATACGTTAGTTTAAATAGAGAGTTATGGAATATAACCTTGGCATATTGGCACTAAAATATATAATAAAGACATTTCAAATCAAACTGAAATGTATTGAAATGAATTTTTCCCATACATTTTTGACAATGTGAGGTGTGCATGGCAAAAAACACTCACGGTGAAGGCATGTGATATAATATGAAAATATCAAAAGTTAACTAACCAATGATATTGAAGCATATAAATCGAATCATAACTATATGAAACTCGAATTTGAGCCATATTAAACTGGTAATATTATGATTTTATTCCTGGTTTTCCATACGTTAGTTTAAATAGAAAAAATTTTCGAATATATATACATATATGAAGAATCTATATTCTATACTAACATGTTATGGCATATTGGTGTTATTGTATTTTATTCCTGGTTTTCTATAGTTAGTTTAAATAGAAATAAATTTTTGAATTCAAAATTTTATATTCTATACTAGCATTACATAGAAATTATCCTCAACTGTTTGTTTCTTGTATAAATACAGGAAATTAAACAGATGATGAAGAGAAAAAAATAAGAAAAACAAAAATTTATAAGAAAAATTAAATTTTAAACAAAGGAAAAGAGGAGAAAATTTTTTCAATCATATATATTTATGATTAAAAAATAGAATTATGAAATTATTAATTTCAATTCAAAGAGAAAAATTATGTAATATATGAAATTATTACATTAAAAATGCATTTGAAAAAAAAGTAAAATGTTATTAAGAATGATAAATTATTTGAAAATTGGCAAATATTAAGAAGAAATATCGTTCTTATATTTTTATATAAAATATATAATATAGAGAACGAAAATTCTTTTTCATAAAAAACGGTTTTTGAATTTTGATAAGAAAAGCTAAAGGGGGGTCGCCCCTTTACTTTTTATATACACCGTAATTTATGAAATTTTCAAATATGAAAAACAAAGAAAAATATATAAATACAAATATTATTCTGGTTGATCCTGCCAGTAGTTATATGCTTGTCTCAAAGATTAAGCCATGCATGTCTAAGTACAAACAAATTAAAAGTGAAACCGCAAAAGGCTCATTATATCAGTTATGGTTCCATAGATCGTTAACAGTTACTTGGATAACTGTGGTAATTCTAGAGCTAATACATGCAATATAAACACGGACCTTATGGAACGTGTGCTTTTATTAGACTAAAACCAAGCGATCATTTGATCGTTAAATTGGTTGAACTCTAGATAACTTGCAGATCGTATGGTCCCGTACCGACGACAGATCTTTCAAATGTCTGCCCTATCAACTTTTGATGGTAGTATCTAGGACTACCATGGTTGCAACGGGTAACGGGGAATCAGGGTTCGATTCCGGAGAGGGAGCCTGAGAAACGGCTACCACATCTAAGGAAGGCAGCAGGCGCGTAAATTACCCACTCCCAGTTCGGGGAGGTAGTGACGAAAAATAACAATACAGGACTCATATCCGAGGCCCTGTAATTGGAATGAGTACACTTTAAATCCTTTAACAAGGACCTATTGGAGGGCAAGTCTGGTGCCAGCAGCCGCGGTAATTCCAGCTCCAATAGCGTATATTAAAGTTGTTGCGGTTAAAACGTTCGTAGTTGAATTTGTGCTTCATACGGGTAGTACAACTATATATTGTGGTATGTACATTACCTTATGTATGTAAGCGTATTACCGGTGGAGTTCTTATATATAATTAATACAATGTATTTTTTATATATTCCTCCTATTTAAACCTACTTCAGTGCTCTTCATCGAGTGTTGTTGTGGGCCGGTACAATTACTTTGAACAAATTAGAGTGCTTAAAGCAGGCTCCAAATGCCTGAATATTTTGTGCATGGAATAATGAAATAAGACCTCTGTTCTACTTTCATTGGTTTTTAGATCAAGAGGTAATGATTAATAGAAGCAGTTTGGGGGCATTAGTATTACGACGCGAGAGGTGAAATTCTTGGACCGTCGTAAGACTAACTTAAGCGAAAGCATTTGCCAAAGATGTTTTCATTAATCAAGAACGAAAGTTAGAGGTTCGAAGGCGATCAGATACCGCCCTAGTTCTAACCATAAACGATGCCAGCTAGCAATTGGGTGTAGCTACTACTATGGCTCTCTCAGTCGCTTCCCGGGAAACCAAAGCTTTTGGGCTCCGGGGGAAGTATGGTTGCAAAGCTGAAACTTAAAGGAATTGACGGAAGGGCACCACCAGGAGTGGAGCCTGCGGCTTAATTTGACTCAACACGGGAAAACTTACCAGGTCCGAACATAAGCGTGTAAGACAGATTGATAGCTCTTTCTCGAATCTATGGGTGGTGGTGCATGGCCGTTCTTAGTTCGTGGAGTGATTTGTCTGGTTAATTCCGATAACGAACGAGACTCAAATATATTAAATAGATGCTTTCAGGATTATGATGTTGAAACTTATATAGCCTTCTTTCATGCGTACATCTTGAATGTACAAGTGTTTGAATGTGTTTATATAAGTGGAGTCGTACCTGTTGGTTTGTCCCATTATAAGGACACTAGCTTCTTAAATGGACAAATTGCGTCTAGCAGTAACGAGATTGAGCAATAACAGGTCTGTGATGCCCTTAGATGTCCTGGGCTGCACGCGCGCTACAATGAAAGTATCAACGTGTATTTCCTAGACCGAGAGGTCCGGGTAAACCGCTGAACCACTTTCATGCTTGGGATTGTGAACTGAAACTGTTCACATGAACTTGGAATTCCCAGTAAGTGCGAGTTATTAACTCGCATTGATTAAGTCCCTGCCCTTTGTACATACCGCCCGTCGCTACTACCGATTGAATTATTTAGTGAGGTCTCCGGACGTGATCACTGTGACGCCTCGTGTGTCACGGTTGTTTCGCAAAAGTTGACCGAACTTGATTATTTAGAGGAAGTAAAAGTCGTAACAAGGTTTCCGTAGGTGAACCTGCGGAAGGATCATTATTGTGTTCCATATCCGTAAGAAAAACAAACAAACAAACAAACAAACAGACAAGCAAACAAACGAACAAAAAGAAAAAAAAAAAAAAAAAAAAAAAGAAAAAAAAAAAAAAATTTATATAATTATTTTGAATCCATAATTCTTTTTATTCTTTTTCATTCAATTTGTGATCCATCAATTATATCATATTAAATATAATATATGATGGTACATTTTGTAATGTTTTTTCTTATTTTTTTCTTTTAAAAACCTTTAAACATGAAAATAAAAAGTTGTACTTATTATTCATTTGATTGAATGATAAGTTAATTTGTTCACAATAACAAAAGTGGTATATATTTATTATATTATTATATATACATAAAATGATTAAAAAAATACAAAATAATTGAATCATAATAAATACCACCACTGTATTATTGTTGAACTAAGACATTCGCAACTTAATAAAAATGTTTAGAGTTAAATATATTTGATATATATTATTGAAAGAAAATCAATTTATATATTATTAATATTATTTAATTTTACTCTTTCAATTAATATATGCAAAAAAAAATTGACATTTGTTATAAATAAAAATAAATAAAAAAATACTCTAAGCGGTGGATCACTTGGCTCATGGGTCGATGAAGAACGCAGCAAACTGTGCGTCATCGTGTGAACTGCAGGACACATGAACATCGACATTTTGAACGCATATCGCAGTCCATGCTGTTATGTACATTAAATTCAATTTTAAAGTACTGCTTGGACTACATATGGTTGAGGGTTGTAAGACTATGCTAAATAAGTTGCTTATTCTTTTATAAAAATAATTGAATTTAAGCAAATGTGTATATTATTGGATTTTAAATAATTCATAATATTAATAGCAAAAAAAATAAAGATATATAATGAATTTTATTTATTATATATTCTTTAAAAAAAAAATCCTCTCAAATAAAATGAAATGATGAAAATATTGAATCTAAGTATTCTTTACAAAAAATTTTCATATTATTTATATATATATATAAAATAATAATTTATATATGTAATTAAAAGGAGGAATGTCTAGCATAAAAATTAAATTTTTTATTCTAGGATTGCCTCATTTTACATTATTATTATTTTTATATATTTACAATATATAAAAGGAGAAAAGAAAAATAGAGATGAAAAGATGATATAATTTTTTTATTAAATTGTGAGAAGATAAAAAAAGAATATTAAAACAACCTCAACTCATATGGGATTACCCCCTGAATTTAAGCATATTAATGAGGGGAGGAAAAGAAACTAACAAGGATTTTCTTAGTAGCGGCGAGCGAAAAGAAAATAGTTCAGCACTAAGTCACTTTGTCTATATGTCAAATGTGAGATGCAGTGTATGGAATATCTTAATATCTAGTATGAGAAATTAACGATTTAAGTCCTTCTTAAATGAGGCCATTTACCCATAGAGGGTGCCAGGCCCGTATAACGTTAATGATTACTAGAAAGATATTTCCAAAGAGTCGTGTTGCTTGATAGTGCAGCACTAAGTGGGTGGTAAACTCCATCTAAAACTAAATATAACCATGAGACCGATAGTAAACAAGTACCGTGAGGGAAAGTTGAAAAGAACTCTGAATAGAGAGTTAAATAGTACGTGAAACTGCTTAGAGGTTAAGCCCGATGAACCTGAATATCCATTATGAAAAATTCATCATTAAATAATTAAAAAAATAATGTGCATTTTTTTCATATAAGGACATTGTAATCTATTAACATAATAAAGTATTTATCAAAAGATCATTGGTGATATTAAGTTTATTTAAATTAATTTGCTTTTTAAGCATATTAACATAAAATAAATACTAATGATTTGATAAAGTGTTGATAGATTTTATTATATATAATGCTAAAATTCATTTTTTGAATTTTACAAAAAATTTAATATCTATGATATTAATATTTATTTGTATGCATTTATATGATTAACAATGCGAAAGATTCAGGATACCTTCGGGACCCGTCTTGAAACACGGACCAAGGAGTCTAACATATGTGCAAGTCATTGAGTTATATTAAACTTAATGGCATAATTAACTTAACTTAAATATAATGGGATTAATTTTTAGTCTATTTTTTAATAAATAGTCAATTAATTCAATCCCGGGGCGTTCCATATAGTTATGTATAATGATAATTTATTATTATTTATACCTCTAACTGGAGCGTACCTTGAGCATATATGCTGTGACCCGAAAGATGGTGAACTATACTTGATCAGGTTGAAGTCAGGGGAAACCCTGATGGAAGACCGAAACAGTTCTGACGTGCAAATC
This sequence comes from Anastrepha obliqua, assembly GCF_027943255.1. Classification (NCBI taxonomy): domain Eukaryota; kingdom Metazoa; phylum Arthropoda; class Insecta; order Diptera; family Tephritidae; genus Anastrepha; species Anastrepha obliqua. The sequence continues at coordinate 29,064 of NW_026562247.1, forward strand.
GATTGTCAGAATTGAGTATAGGGGCGAAAGACCAATCGAACCATCTAGTAGCTGGTTCCCTCCGAAGTTTCCCTCAGGATAGCTGGTGCATTTAAAAATTATATAAAATAATCTTATCTGGTAAAGCGAATGATTAGAGGCCTTAGGGTCGAAACGATTTTAACCTATTCTCAAACTTTAAATGGGTAAGAACCTCACCTTTCTTGATATGAAGGTTGAGGTTATGATATAATGTGCCCAGTGGGCCACTTTTGGTAAGCAGAACTGGCGCTGTGGGATGAACCAAACGTAATGTTACGGTGCCTAAATTAACAACTCATGCAGATACCATGAAAGGCGTTGGTTGCTTAAAACAGCAGGACGGTGGACATGGAAGTCGTAATCCGCTAAGGAGTGTGTAACAACTCACCTGCCGAAGCAACTAGCCCTTAAAATGGATGGCGCTTAAGTTGTATACCTATACATTACCGCTAAAGTAGATGATTTATAAAACAATTTCGATTGATTTATAAATTTTGAAACTTTAGTGAGTAGGAGGGTACAATAGTGTGCTTAGAAGTGTTTGGCGTAAGCCTGCATGGAGCCGCTATTGGTACAGATCTTGGTGGTAGTAGCAAATAATCGAATGAGACCTTGGAGGACTGAAGTGGAGAAGGGTTTCGTGTGAACAGTGGTTGATCACGAGTTAGTCGGTCCTAAGTTCAAGGCGAAAGCCGAAAATTTTCAAGTTTTTAATAAAAAAAAAATATTAATAAAAATATATTTAAAAATAATTAAAATACTTGAATTATTTTGAACGAAAGGGAATACGGTTCCAATTCCGTAACCTGTTGAGTATCCGTTTGTTATTAAAAATGGGCCTTGTGCTCATCCTGGCAACAGGAACGACCATAAAGAAGCCGTCGAGAGATATCGGAAGAGTTTTCTTTTCTGTTTT
>NW_026562248.1:0-63235 GCF_027943255.1 Anastrepha obliqua
GTCCCATAGTTCCCTCAATTCTGCTCCGATTTCGCTGAAACTTTCATTAGAAGTTAGATAAGACTCTTCTCTTTCCAACAATGTACACTTCTTTGGCAATTGGTTGGAAATTGGATGTAAAACAATCACAAAATGTCAGAAAAAAGCCTTTCTGACTCGAATTTTTCTGAACATTTTTGGCGGTAAAAGTCGCATAGTTCCCTCAATTCTGCTCCGATTTCGCTGAAACTTTCATTAAAAGTTAGATAAGACTCTCCTCTTTCCAACAATGTACACTTCTTTGGCAATTGGTTGGAAATTGGATGTAAAACAATCACAAAATGTCACATAAAAGCCTCATTGACTCGAATTTTTTTGAAACTTTTTTTGGCGGTAAAAGTCCCATAGTTCCCTCAATTCTGCTCCGATTTCGCTGAAACTTTCATTAAAAGTTAGGTAAGACTCTCCTCTTTCCAACAATGTACACTTCTTTGGCAATTGGTTGGAAATTGGATGTAAAACAATCACAAAATGTCAGAAAAAAGCCTTTCTGACTCGAATTTTTCTGAACATTTTTGGCGGTAAAAGTCCCATAGTTCCCTCAATTCTGCTCCGATTTCGCTGAAACTTTCATTAAAAGTTAGATAAGACTCTCCTCTTTCCAACAATGTACACTTCTTTGGCAATTGGTTGGAAATTGGATGTAAAACAATCACAAAATGTCAGAAAAAAGCCTTTCTGACTCGAATTTTTCTGAACATTTTTGGCGGTAAAAGTCCCATAGTTCCCTCAATTCTGCTCCGATTTCGCTGAAACTTTCATTAAAAGTTAGATAAGACTCTCCTCTTTCCAACAATGTACACTTCTTTGGCGATTGGTTGGAAATTGGATGTAAAACAATCACAAAATGTCAGAAAAAAGCCTTTCTGACTCGAATTTTTCTGAACATTTTTGGCGGTAAAAGTCGCATAGTTCGCTCAATTCTGCTCCGATTTCGCTGAAACTTTTATTAAAAGTTAGATAAGACTCTCCTCTTTCCAACAATGTACACTTCTTTGGCGATTGGTTGGAAATTGGATGTAAAACAATCACAAAATGTCACATAAAAGCCTCATTGACTCGAATTTTTTTGAAACTTTTTTTGGCGGTAAAAGTCCCATAGTTCCCTCAATTCTGCTCCGATTTCGCTGAAACTTTCATTAAAAGTTAGATAAGACTCTCCTCTTTCCAACAATGTACACTTCTTTGGCAATTGGTTGGAAATTGGATGTAAAACAATCACAAAATGTCACATAAAAGCCTCATTGACTCGAATTTTTTTGAAACTTTTTTTGGCGGTAAAAGTCCCATAGTTCCCTCAATTCTGCTCCGATTTCGCTGAAACTTTCATTAAAAGTTAGGTAATACTCTCCTCTTTCCAACAATGTACACTTCTTTGGCAATTGGTTGGAAATTGGATGTAAAACAATCACAAAATGTCAGAAAAAAGCCTTTCTGACTCGAATTTTTCTGAACATTTTTGGCGGTAAAAGTCGCATAGTTCCCTCAATTCTGCTCCGATTTCGCTGAAACTTTCATTAGAAGTTAGATAAGACTCTCCTCTTTCTAACAATGTACACTTCTTTGGCGATTGGTTGGAAATTGGATGTAAAACAATCACAAAATGTCAGAAAAAAGCCTTTCTGACTCGAATTTTTCTGAACATTTTTGGCGGTAAAAGTCGCATAGTTCCCTCAATTCTGCTCTGATTTCGCTGAGACTTTCATTAAAAGTTAGATAAGACTCTCCTCTTTCCAACAATGTACACTTCTTTGGCGATTGGTTGGAAATTGGATGTAAAACAATCACAAAATGTCAGAAAAAAGCCTTTCTGACTCGAATTTTTCTGAACATTTTTGGCGGTAAAAGTCGCATAGTTCCCTCAATTCTGCTCCGATTTCGCTGAAACTTTCATTAAAAGTTAGATAAGACTCTCCTCTTTCCAACAATGTACACCTCTTTGGCGATTGGTTGGAAATTGGATGTAAAACAATCACAAAATGTCACATAAAAGCCTCATTGACTCGAATTTTTTTGAAACTTTTTTTGGCGGTAAAAGTCCCATAGTTCCCTCAATTCTGCTCCGATTTCGCTGAAACTTTCATTAAAAGTTAGATAAGACTCTCCTCTTTCCAACAATGTACACTTCTTTGGCAATTGGTTGGAAATTGGATGTAAAACAATCACAAAATGTCAGAAAAAAGCCTTTCTGACTCGAATTTTTCTGAACATTTTTGGCGGTAAAAGTCCCATAGTTCCCTCAATTCTGCTCCGATTTCGCTGAAACTTTCATTAAAAGTTAGATAAGACTCTCCTCTTTCCAACAATGTACACTTCTTTGGCGATTGGTTGGAAATTGGATGTAAAACAATCACAAAATGTCAGAAAAAAGCCTTTCTGACTCGAATTTTTCTGAACATTTTTGGCGGTAAAAGTCCCATAGTTCCCTCAATTCTGCTCCGATTTCGCTGAAACTTTCATTAAAAGTTAGATAAGACTCCCCTCTTTCCAACAATGTACACTTCTTTGGCAATTGGTTGGAAATTGGATGTAAAACAATCACAAAATGTCAGAAAAAAGCCTTTCTGACTCGAATTTTTCTGAACATTTTTGGCGGTAAAAGTCCCATAGTTCCCTCAATTCTGCTCCGATTTCGCTGAAACTTTCATTAAAAGTTAGATAAGACTCTCCTCTTTCCAACAATGTACACTTCTTTGGCGATTGGTTGGAAATTGGATGTAAAACAATCACAAAATGTCACATAAAAGCCTCATTGACTCGAATTTTTTTGAAACTTTTTTTGGCGGTAAAAGTCCCATAGTTCCCTCAATTCTGCTCCGATTTCGCTGAAACTTTCATTAAAAGTTAGATAAGACTCTCCTCTTTCCAACAATGTACACTTCTTTGGCGATTGGTTGGAAATTGGATGTAAAACAATCACAAAATGTCACATAAAAGCCTCATTGACTCGAATTTTTTTGAAACTTTTTTTGGCGGTAAAAGTCCCATAGTTCCCTCAATTCTGCTCCGATTTCGCTGAAACTTTCATTAAAAGTTAGGTAAGACTCTCCTCTTTCCAACAATGTACACTTCTTTGGCGATTGGTTGGAAATTGGATGTAAAACAATCACAAAATGTCACATAAAAGCCTCATTGACTCGAATTTTTTTGAAACTTTTTTTGGCGGTAAAAGTCCCATAGTTCCCTCAATTCTGCTCCGATTTCGCTGAAACTTTCATTAAAAGTTAGATAAGACTCTCCTCTTTCCAACAATGTACACTTCTTTGGCAATTGGTTGGAAATTGGATGTAAAACAATCACAAAATGTCACATAAAAGCCTCATTGACTCGAATTTTTTTGAAACTTTTTTTGGCGGTAAAAGTCCCATAGTTCCCTCAATTCTGCTCCGATTTCGCTGAAACTTTCATTAAAAGTTAGGTAAGACTCTCCTCTTTCCAACAATGTACACTTCTTTGGCAATTGGTTGGAAATTGGATGTAAAACAATCACAAAATGTCAGAAAAAAGCCTTTCTGACTCGAATTTTTCTGAACATTTTTGGCGGTAAAAGTCGCATAGTTCCCTCAATTCTGCTCCGATTTCGCTGAAACTTTCATTAGAAGTTAGATAAGACTCTCCTCTTTCTAACAATGTACACTTCTTTGGCGATTGGTTGGAAATTGGATGTAAAACAATCACAAAATGTCAGAAAAAAGCCTTTCTGACTCGAATTTTTCTGAACATTTTTGGCGGTAAAAGTCCCATAGTTCCCTCAATTCTGCTCCGATTTCGCTGAAACTTTCATTAAAAGTTAGGTAAGACTCTCTTCTTTCCAACAATGTACACTTCTTTGGCGATTGGTTGGAAATTGGATGTAAAACAATCACAAAATGTCAGAAAAAAGCCTTTCTGACTCGAATTTTTCTGAACATTTTTGGCGGTAAAAGTCGCATAGTTCCCTCAATTCTGCTCCGATTTCGCTGAAACTTTCATTAAAAGTTAGATAAGACTCTCCTCTTTCCAACAATGTACACTTCTTTGGCGATTGGTTGGAAATTGGATGTAAAACAATCAGAAAATGTCACATAAAAGCCTCATTGACTCGAATTTTTTTGAAACTTTTTTGGCGGTAAAAGTCCCATAGTTCCCTCAATTCTGCTCCGATTTCGCTGAAACTTTCATTAGAAGTTAGATAAGACTCTTCTCTTTCCAACAATGTACACTTCTTTGGCAATTGGTTGGAAATTGGATGTAAAACAATCACAAAATGTCAGAAAAAAGCCTTTCTGACTCGAATTTTTCTGAACATTTTTGGCGGTAAAAGTCGCATAGTTCCCTCAATTCTGCTCCGATTTCGCTGAAACTTTCATTAAAAGTTAGATAAGACTCTCCTCTTTCCAACAATGTACACTTCTTTGGCGATTGGTTGGAAATTGGATGTAAAACAATCACAAAATGTCAGAAAAAAGCCTTTCTGACTCGAATTTTTCTGAACATTTTTGGCGGTAAAAGTCCCATAGTTCCCTCAATTCTGCTCCGATTTCGCTGAAACTTTCATTAAAAGTTAGATAAGACTCCCCTCTTTCCAACAATGTACACTTCTTTGGCAATTGGTTGGAAATTGGATGTAAAACAATCACAAAATGTCAGAAAAAAGCCTTTCTGACTCGAATTTTTCTGAACATTTTTGGCGGTAAAAGTCCCATAGTTCCCTCAATTCTGCTCCGATTTCGCTGAAACTTTCATTAAAAGTTAGGTAAGACTCTCCTCTTTCCAACAATGTACACTTCTTTGGCAATTGGTTGGAAATTGGATGTAAAACAATCACAAAATGTCAGAAAAAAGCCTTTCTGACTCGAATTTTTCTGAACATTTTTGGCGGTAAAAGTCGCATAGTTCGCTCAATTCTGCTCCGATTTCGCTGAAACTTTCATTAAAAGTTAGATAAGACTCTCCTCTTTCCAACAATGTACACTTCTTTGGCAATTGGTTGGAAATTGGATGTAAAACAATCACAAAATGTCAGAAAAAAGCCTTTCTGACTCCAATTTTTCTGAACATTTTTGGCGGTAAAAGTCGCATAGTTCGCTCAATTCTGCTCCGATTTCGCTGAAACTTTCATTAAAAGTTAGATAAGACTCTCCTCTTTCCAACAATGTACACTTCTTTGGCGATTGGTTGGAAATTGGATGTAAAACAATCACAAAATGTCACATAAAAGCCTCATTGACTCGAATTTTTTTGAAACTTTTTTTGGCGGTAAAAGTCCCATAGTTCCCTCAATTCTGCTCCGATTTCGCTGAAACTTTCATTAAAAGTTAGATAAGACTCTCCTCTTTCCAACAATGTACACTTCTTTGGCAATTGGTTGGAAATTGGATGTAAAACAATCACAAAATGTCACATAAAAGCCTCATTGACTCGAATTTTTTTGAAACTTTTTTTGGCGGTAAAAGTCCCATAGTTCCCTCAATTCTGCTCCGATTTCGCTGAAACTTTCATTAGAAGTTAGATAAGACTCTCCTCTTTCCAACAATGTACACTTCTTTGGCAATTGGTTGGAAATTGGATGTAAAACAATCACAAAATGTCAGAAAAAAGCCTTTCTGACTCGAATTTTTCTGAACATTTTTGGCGGTAAAAGTCGCATAGTTCCCTCAATTCTGCTCCGATTTCGCTGAAACTTTCATTAGAAGTTAGATAAGACTCTCCTCTTTCTAACAATGTACACTTCTTTGGCGATTGGTTGGAAATTGGATGTAAAACAATCACAAAATGTCAGAAAAAAGCCTTTCTGACTCGAATTTTTCTGAACATTTTTGGCGGTAAAAGTCGCATAGTTCCCTCAATTCTGCTCTGATTTCGCTGAAACTTTCATTAAAAGTTAGATAAGACTCTCCTCTTTCCAACAGTGTACACTTCTTTGGCGATTGGTTGGAAATTGGATGTAAAACAATCACAAAATGTCAGAAAAAAGCCTTTCTGACTCGAATTTTTCTGAACATTTTTGGCGGTAAAAGTCGCATAGTTCCCTCAATTCTGCTCCGATTTCGCTGAAACTTTCATTAAAAGTTAGATAAGACTCTCCTCTTTCCATGTACACCTCTTTGGCGATTGGTTGGAAATTGGATGTAAAACAATCACAAAATGTCACATAAAAGCCTCATTGACTCGAATTTTTTTGAAAACTTTTTTTGGCGGTAAAAGACCCATAGTTCCCTCAATTCTGCTCCGATTTCGCTGAAACTTTCATTAAAAGTTAGATAAGACTCTCCTCTTTCCAACAATGTACACTTCTTTGGCAATTGGTTGGAAATTGGATGTAAAACAATCACAAAATGTCAGAAAAAAGCCTTTCTGACTCGAATTTTTCTGAACATTTTTGGCGGTAAAAGTCCCATAGTTCCCTCAATTCTGCTCCGATTTCGCTGAAACTTTCATTAAAAGTTAGATAAGACTCTCCTCTTTCCAACAATGTACACTTCTTTGGCGATTGGTTGGAAATGGATGTAAAACAATCACAAAATGTCAGAAAAAAGCCTTTCTGACTCGAATTTTTCTGAACATTTTTGGCGGTAAAAGTCCCATAGTTCCCTCAATTCTGCTCCGATTTCGCTGAAACTTTCATTAAAAGTTAGATAAGACTCCCCTCTTTCCAACAATGTACACTTCTTTGGCAATTGGTTGGAAATTGGATGTAAAACAATCACAAAATGTCAGAAAAAAGCCTTTCTGACTCGAATTTTTCTGAACATTTTTGGCGGTAAAAGTCCCATAGTTCCCTCAATTCTGCTCCGATTTCGCTGAAACTTTCATTAAAAGTTAGATAAGACTCTCCTCTTTCCAACAATGTACACTTCTTTGGCGATTGGTTGGAAATTGGATGTAAAACAATCACAAAATGTCACATAAAAGCCTCATTGACTCGAATTTTTTTGAAACTTTTTTTGGCGGTAAAAGTCCCATAGTTCCCTCAATTCTGCTCCGATTTCGCTGAAACTTTCATTAAAAGTTAGGTAAGACTCTCCTCTTTCCAACAATGTACACTTCTTTGGCAATTGGTTGGAAATTGGATGTAAAACAATCACAAAATGTCAGAAAAAAGCCTTTCTGACTCGAATTTTTCTGAACATTTTTGGCGGTAAAAGTCGCATAGTTCCCTCAATTCTGCTCCGATTTCGCTGAAACTTTCATTAAAAGTTAGATAAGACTCTCCTCTTTCCAACAATGTACACTTCTTTGGCGATTGGTTGGAAATTGGATGTAAAACAATCACAAAATGTCAGAAAAAAGCCTTTCTGACTCGAATTTTTCTGAACATTTTTGGCGGTAAAAGTCGCATAGTTCCCTCAATTCTGCTCCGATTTCGCTGAAACTTTCATTAAAAGTTAGATAAGACTCTCCTCTTTCCAACAATGTACACTTCTTTGGCGATTGGTTGGAAATTGGATGTAAAACAATCAGAAAATGTCACATAAAAGCCTCATTGACTCGAATTTTTTTGAAACTTTTTTGGCGGTAAAAGTCCCATAGTTCCCTCAATTCTGCTCCGATTTCGCTGAAACTTTCATTAGAAGTTAGATAAGACTCTTCTCTTTCCAACAATGTACACTTCTTTGGCAATTGGTTGGAAATTGGATGTAAAACAATCACAAAATGTCAGAAAAAAGCCTTTCTGACTCGAATTTTTCTGAACATTTTTGGCGGTAAAAGTCGCATAGTTCCCTCAATTCTGCTCCGATTTCGCTGAAACTTTCATTAAAAGTTAGATAAGACTCTCCTCTTTCCAACAATGTACACTTCTTTGGCGATTGGTTGGAAATTGGATGTAAAACAATCACAAAATGTCAGAAAAAAGCCTTTCTGACTCGAATTTTTCTGAACATTTTTGGCGGTAAAAGTCCCATAGTTCCCTCAATTCTGCTCCGATTTCGCTGAAACTTTCATTAAAAGTTAGATAAGACTCCCCTCTTTCCAACAATGTACACTTCTTTGGCAATTGGTTGGAAATTGGATGTAAAACAATCACAAAATGTCAGAAAAAAGCCTTTCTGACTCGAATTTTTCTGAACATTTTTGGCGGTAAAAGTCCCATAGTTCCCTCAATTCTGCTCCGATTTCGCTGAAACTTTCATTAAAAGTTAGGTAAGACTCTCCTCTTTCCAACAATGTACACTTCTTTGGCAATTGGTTGGAAATTGGATGTAAAACAATCACAAAATGTCAGAAAAAAGCCTTTCTGACTCGAATTTTTCTGAACATTTTTGGCGGTAAAAGTCGCATAGTTCGCTCAATTCTGCTCCGATTTCGCTGAAACTTTCATTAAAAGTTAGATAAGACTCTCCTCTTTCCAACAATGTACACTTCTTTGGCAATTGGTTGGAAATTGGATGTAAAACAATCACAAAATGTCAGAAAAAAGCCTTTCTGACTCCAATTTTTCTGAACATTTTTGGCGGTAAAAGTCGCATAGTTCGCTCAATTCTGCTCCGATTTCGCTGAAACTTTCATTAAAAGTTAGATAAGACTCTCCTCTTTCCAACAATGTACACTTCTTTGGCGATTGGTTGGAAATTGGATGTAAAACAATCACAAAATGTCACATAAAAGCCTCATTGACTCGAATTTTTTTGAAACTTTTTTTGGCGGTAAAAGTCCCATAGTTCCCTCAATTCTGCTCCGATTTCGCTGAAACTTTCATTAAAAGTTAGATAAGACTCTCCTCTTTCCAACAATGTACACTTCTTTGGCAATTGGTTGGAAATTGGATGTAAAACAATCACAAAATGTCACATAAAAGCCTCATTGACTCGAATTTTTTTGAAACTTTTTTTGGCGGTAAAAGTCCCATAGTTCCCTCAATTCTGCTCCGATTTCGCTGAAACTTTCATTAGAAGTTAGATAAGACTCTCCTCTTTCCAACAATGTACACTTCTTTGGCAATTGGTTGGAAATTGGATGTAAAACAATCACAAAATGTCAGAAAAAAGCCTTTCTGACTCGAATTTTTCTGAACATTTTTGGCGGTAAAAGTCGCATAGTTCCCTCAATTCTGCTCCGATTTCGCTGAAACTTTCATTAGAAGTTAGATAAGACTCTCCTCTTTCTAACAATGTACACTTCTTTGGCGATTGGTTGGAAATTGGATGTAAAACAATCACAAAATGTCAGAAAAAAGCCTTTCTGACTCGAATTTTTCTGAACATTTTTGGCGGTAAAAGTCGCATAGTTCCCTCAATTCTGCTCTGATTTCGCTGAAACTTTCATTAAAAGTTAGATAAGACTCTCCTCTTTCCAACAGTGTACACTTCTTTGGCGATTGGTTGGAAATTGGATGTAAAACAATCACAAAATGTCAGAAAAAAGCCTTTCTGACTCGAATTTTTCTGAACATTTTTGGCGGTAAAAGTCGCATAGTTCCCTCAATTCTGCTCCGATTTCGCTGAAACTTTCATTAAAAGTTAGATAAGACTCTCCTCTTTCCAACAATGTACACCTCTTTGGCGATTGGTTGGAAATTGGATGTAAAACAATCACAAAATGTCACATAAAAGCCTCATTGACTCGAATTTTTTTGAAACTTTTTTTGGCGGTAAAAGTCCCATAGTTCCCTCAATTCTGCTCCGATTTCGCTGAAACTTTCATTAAAAGTTAGATAAGACTCTCCTCTTTCCAACAATGTACACTTCTTTGGCAATTGGTTGGAAATTGGATGTAAAACAATCACAAAATGTCAGAAAAAAGCCTTTCTGACTCGAATTTTTCTGAACATTTTTGGCGGTAAAAGTCCCATAGTTCCCTCAATTCTGCTCCGATTTCGCTGAAACTTTCATTAAAAGTTAGATAAGACTCTCCTCTTTCCAACAATGTACACTTCTTTGGCGATTGGTTGGAAATTGGATGTAAAACAATCACAAAATGTCAGAAAAAAGCCTTTCTGACTCGAATTTTTCTGAACATTTTTGGCGGTAAAAGTCCCATAGTTCCCTCAATTCTGCTCCGATTTCGCTGAAACTTTCATTAAAAGTTAGATAAGACTCCCCTCTTTCCAACAATGTACACTTCTTTGGCAATTGGTTGGAAATTGGATGTAAAACAATCACAAAATGTCAGAAAAAAGCCTTTCTGACTCGAATTTTTCTGAACATTTTTGGCGGTAAAAGTCCCATAGTTCCCTCAATTCTGCTCCGATTTCGCTGAAACTTTCATTAAAAGTTAGATAAGACTCTCCTCTTTCCAACAATGTACACTTCTTTGGCGATTGGTTGGAAATTGGATGTAAAACAATCACAAAATGTCACATAAAAGCCTCATTGACTCGAATTTTTTTGAAACTTTTTTTGGCGGTAAAAGTCCCATAGTTCCCTCAATTCTGCTCCGATTTCGCTGAAACTTTCATTAAAAGTTAGGTAAGACTCTCCTCTTTCCAACAATGTACACTTCTTTGGCAATTGGTTGGAAATTGGATGTAAAACAATCACAAAATGTCAGAAAAAAGCCTTTCTGACTCGAATTTTTCTGAACATTTTTGGCGGTAAAAGTCGCATAGTTCCCTCAATTCTGCTCCGATTTCGCTGAAACTTTCATTAAAAGTTAGATAAGACTCTCCTCTTTCCAACAATGTACACTTCTTTGGCAATTGGTTGGAAATTGGATGTAAAACAATCACAAAATGTCACATAAAAGCCTCATTGACTCGAATTTTTTTGAAACTTTTTTTGGCGGTAAAAGTCCCATAGTTCCCTCAATTCTGCTCTGATTTCGCTGAAACTTTCATTAAAAGTTAGGTAAGACTCTCCTCTTTCCAACAATGTACACTTCTTTGGCAATTGGTTGGAAATTGGATGTAAAACAATCACAAAATGTCAGAAAAAAGCCTTTCTGACTCGAATTTTTCTGAACATTTTTGGCGGTAAAAGTCCCATAGTTCCCTCAATTCTGCTCCGATTTCGCTGAAACTTTCATTAAAAGTTAGATAAGACTCTCCTCTTTCCAACAATGTACACTTCTTTGGCAATTGGTTGGAAATTGGATGTAAAACAATCACAAAATGTCAGAAAAAAGCCTTTCTGACTCGAATTTTTCTGAACATTTTTGGCGGTAAAAGTCCCATAGTTCCCTCAATTCTGCTCCGATTTCGCTGAAACTTTCATTAAAAGTTAGATAAGACTCTCCTCTTTCCAACAATGTACACTTCTTTGGCGATTGGTTGGAAATTGGATGTAAAACAATCACAAAATGTCAGAAAAAAGCCTTTCTGACTCGAATTTTTCTGAACATTTTTGGCGGTAAAAGTCGCATAGTTCGCTCAATTCTGCTCCGATTTCGCTGAAACTTTTATTAAAAGTTAGATAAGACTCTCCTCTTTCCAACAATGTACACTTCTTTGGCGATTGGTTGGAAATTGGATGTAAAACAATCACAAAATGTCACATAAAAGCCTCATTGACTCGAATTTTTTTGAAACTTTTTTTGGCGGTAAAAGTCCCATAGTTCCCTCAATTCTGCTCCGATTTCGCTGAAACTTTCATTAAAAGTTAGATAAGACTCTCCTCTTTCCAACAATGTACACTTCTTTGGCAATTGGTTGGAAATTGGATGTAAAACAATCACAAAATGTCACATAAAAGCCTCATTGACTCGAATTTTTTTGAAACTTTTTTTGGCGGTAAAAGTCCCATAGTTCCCTCAATTCTGCTCCGATTTCGCTGAAACTTTCATTAAAAGTTAGGTAATACTCTCCTCTTTCCAACAATGTACACTTCTTTGGCAATTGGTTGGAAATTGGATGTAAAACAATCACAAAATGTCAGAAAAAAGCCTTTCTGACTCGAATTTTTCTGAACATTTTTGGCGGTAAAAGTCGCATAGTTCCCTCAATTCTGCTCCGATTTCGCTGAAACTTTCATTAGAAGTTAGATAAGACTCTCCTCTTTCTAACAATGTACACTTCTTTGGCGATTGGTTGGAAATTGGATGTAAAACAATCACAAAATGTCAGAAAAAAGCCTTTCTGACTCGAATTTTTCTGAACATTTTTGGCGGTAAAAGTCGCATAGTTCCCTCAATTCTGCTCTGATTTCGCTGAAACTTTCATTAAAAGTTAGATAAGACTCTCCTCTTTCCAACAATGTACACTTCTTTGGCGATTGGTTGGAAATTGGATGTAAAACAATCACAAAATGTCAGAAAAAAGCCTTTCTGACTCGAATTTTTCTGAACATTTTTGGCGGTAAAAGTCGCATAGTTCCCTCAATTCTGCTCCGATTTCGCTGAAACTTTCATTAAAAGTTAGATAAGACTCTCCTCTTTCCAACAATGTACACCTCTTTGGCGATTGGTTGGAAATTGGATGTAAAACAATCACAAAATGTCACATAAAAGCCTCATTGACTCGAATTTTTTTGAAACTTTTTTTGGCGGTAAAAGTCCCATAGTTCCCTCAATTCTGCTCCGATTTCGCTGAAACTTTCATTAAAAGTTAGATAAGACTCTCCTCTTTCCAACAATGTACACTTCTTTGGCAATTGGTTGGAAATTGGATGTAAAACAATCACAAAATGTCAGAAAAAAGCCTTTCTGACTCGAATTTTTCTGAACATTTTTGGCGGTAAAAGTCCCATAGTTCCCTCAATTCTGCTCCGATTTCGCTGAAACTTTCATTAAAAGTTAGATAAGACTCTCCTCTTTCCAACAATGTACACTTCTTTGGCGATTGGTTGGAAATTGGATGTAAAACAATCACAAAATGTCAGAAAAAAGCCTTTCTGACTCGAATTTTTCTGAACATTTTTGGCGGTAAAAGTCCCATAGTTCCCTCAATTCTGCTCCGATTTCGCTGAAACTTTCATTAAAAGTTAGATAAGACTCCCCTCTTTCCAACAATGTACACTTCTTTGGCAATTGGTTGGAAATTGGATGTAAAACAATCACAAAATGTCAGAAAAAAGCCTTTCTGACTCGAATTTTTCTGAACATTTTTGGCGGTAAAAGTCGCATAGTTCCCTCAATTCTGCTCTGATTTCGCTGAAACTTTCATTAAAAGTTAGATAAGACTCTCCTCTTTCCAACAGTGTACACTTCTTTGGCGATTGGTTGGAAATTGGATGTAAAACAATCACAAAATGTCAGAAAAAAGCCTTTCTGACTCGAATTTTTCTGAACATTTTTGGCGGTAAAAGTCGCATAGTTCCCTCAATTCTGCTCCGATTTCGCTGAAACTTTCATTAAAAGTTAGATAAGACTCCCCTCTTTCCAACAATGTACACTTCTTTGGCAATTGGTTGGAAATTGGATGTAAAACAATCACAAAATGTCAGAAAAAAGCCTTTCTGACTCGAATTTTTCTGAACATTTTTGGCGGTAAAAGTCGCATAGTTCCCTCAATTCTGCTCTGATTTCGCTGAAACTTTCATTAAAAGTTAGATAAGACTCTCCTCTTTCCAACAGTGTACACTTCTTTGGCGATTGGTTGGAAATTGGATGTAAAACAATCACAAAATGTCAGAAAAAAGCCTTTCTGACTCGAATTTTTCTGAACATTTTTGGCGGTAAAAGTCGCATAGTTCCCTCAATTCTGCTCTGATTTCGCTGAAACTTTCATTAAAAGTTAGATAAGACTCTCCTCTTTCCAACAGTGTACACTTCTTTGGCGATTGGTTGGAAATTGGATGTAAAACAATCACAAAATGTCAGAAAAAAGCCTTTCTGACTCGAATTTTTCTGAACATTTTTGGCGGTAAAAGTCCCATAGTTCCCTCAATTCTGCTCCGATTTCGCTGAAACTTTCATTAAAAGTTAGATAAGACTCTCCTCTTTCCAACAATGTACACTTCTTTGGCGATTGGTTGGAAATTGGATGTAAAACAATCACAAAATGTCAGAAAAAAGCCTTTCTGACTCGAATTTTTCTGAACATTTTTGGCGGTAAAAGTCGCATAGTTCCCTCAATTCTGCTCTGATTTCGCTGAAACTTTCATTAAAAGTTAGATAAGACTCTCCTCTTTCCAACAGTGTACACTTCTTTGGCGATTGGTTGGAAATTGGATGTAAAACAATCACAAAATGTCAGAAAAAAGCCTTTCTGACTCGAATTTTTCTGAACATTTTTGGCGGTAAAAGTCGCATAGTTCCCTCAATTCTGCTCCGATTTCGCTGAAACTTTCATTAAAAGTTAGATAAGACTCTCCTCTTTCCAACAATGTACACCTCTTTGGCGATTGGTTGGAAATTGGATGTAAAACAATCACAAAATGTCACATAAAAGCCTCATTGACTCGAATTTTTTTGAAACTTTTTTTGGCGGTAAAAGTCCCATAGTTCCCTCAATTCTGCTCCGATTTCGCTGAAACTTTCATTAAAAGTTAGATAAGACTCTCCTCTTTCCAACAATGTACACTTCTTTGGCAATTGGTTGGAAATTGGATGTAAAACAATCACAAAATGTCAGAAAAAAGCCTTTCTGACTCGAATTTTTCTGAACATTTTTGGCGGTAAAAGTCCCATAGTTCCCTCAATTCTGCTCCGATTTCGCTGAAACTTTCATTAAAAGTTAGATAAGACTCTCCTCTTTCCAACAATGTACACTTCTTTGGCGATTGGTTGGAAATTGGATGTAAAACAATCACAAAATGTCAGAAAAAAGCCTTTCTGACTCGAATTTTTCTGAACATTTTTGGCGGTAAAAGTCCCATAGTTCCCTCAATTCTGCTCCGATTTCGCTGAAACTTTCATTAAAAGTTAGATAAGACTCCCCTCTTTCCAACAATGTACACTTCTTTGGCAATTGGTTGGAAATTGGATGTAAAACAATCACAAAATGTCAGAAAAAAGCCTTTCTGACTCGAATTTTTCTGAACATTTTTGGCGGTAAAAGTCCCATAGTTCCCTCAATTCTGCTCCGATTTCGCTGAAACTTTCATTAAAAGTTAGATAAGACTCTCCTCTTTCCAACAATGTACACTTCTTTGGCGATTGGTTGGAAATTGGATGTAAAACAATCACAAAATGTCACATAAAAGCCTCATTGACTCGAATTTTTTTGAAACTTTTTTTGGCGGTAAAAGTCCCATAGTTCCCTCAATTCTGCTCCGATTTCGCTGAAACTTTCATTAAAAGTTAGGTAAGACTCTCCTCTTTCCAACAATGTACACTTCTTTGGCAATTGGTTGGAAATTGGATGTAAAACAATCACAAAATGTCAGAAAAAAGCCTTTCTGACTCGAATTTTTCTGAACATTTTTGGCGGTAAAAGTCGCATAGTTCCCTCAATTCTGCTCCGATTTCGCTGAAACTTTCATTAAAAGTTAGATAAGACTCTCCTCTTTCCAACAATGTACACTTCTTTGGCAATTGGTTGGAAATTGGATGTAAAACAATCACAAAATGTCACATAAAAGCCTCATTGACTCGAATTTTTTTGAAACTTTTTTTGGCGGTAAAAGTCCCATAGTTCCCTCAATTCTGCTCCGATTTCGCTGAAACTTTCATTAAAAGTTAGGTAAGACTCTCCTCTTTCCAACAATGTACACTTCTTTGGCAATTGGTTGGAAATTGGATGTAAAACAATCACAAAATGTCAGAAAAAAGCCTTTCTGACTCGAATTTTTCTGAACATTTTTGGCGGTAAAAGTCCCATAGTTCCCTCAATTCTGCTCCGATTTCGCTGAAACTTTCATTAAAAGTTAGATAAGACTCTCCTCTTTCCAACAATGTACACTTCTTTGGCAATTGGTTGGAAATTGGATGTAAAACAATCACAAAATGTCAGAAAAAAGCCTTTCTGACTCGAATTTTTCTGAACATTTTTGGCGGTAAAAGTCCCATAGTTCCCTCAATTCTGCTCCGATTTCGCTGAAACTTTCATTAAAAGTTAGATAAGACTCTCCTCTTTCCAACAATGTACACTTCTTTGGCGATTGGTTGGAAATTGGATGTAAAACAATCACAAAATGTCAGAAAAAAGCCTTTCTGACTCGAATTTTTCTGAACATTTTTGGCGGTAAAAGTCGCATAGTTCGCTCAATTCTGCTCCGATTTCGCTGAAACTTTATTAAAAGTTAGATAAGACTCTCCTCTTTCCAACAATGTACACTTCTTTGGCGATTGGTTGGAAATTGGATGTAAAACAATCACAAAATGTCACATAAAAGCCTCATTGACTCGAATTTTTTTGAAACTTTTTTTGGCGGTAAAAGTCCCATAGTTCCCTCAATTCTGCTCCGATTTCGCTGAAACTTTCATTAAAAGTTAGATAAGACTCTCCTCTTTCCAACAATGTACACTTCTTTGGCAATTGGTTGGAAATTGGATGTAAAACAATCACAAAATGTCACATAAAAGCCTCATTGACTCGAATTTTTTGAAACTTTTTTTGGCGGTAAAAGTCCCATAGTTCCCTCAATTCTGCTCCGATTTCGCTGAAACTTTCATTAAAAGTTAGGTAATACTCTCCTCTTTCCAACAATGTACACTTCTTTGGCAATTGGTTGGAAATTGGATGTAAAACAATCACAAAATGTCAGAAAAAAGCCTTTCTGACTCGAATTTTTCTGAACATTTTTGGCGGTAAAAGTCGCATAGTTCCCTCAATTCTGCTCCGATTTCGCTGAAACTTTCATTAGAAGTTAGATAAGACTCTCCTCTTTCTAACAATGTACACTTCTTTGGCGATTGGTTGGAAATTGGATGTAAAACAATCACAAAATGTCAGAAAAAAGCCTTTCTGACTCGAATTTTTCTGAACATTTTTGGCGGTAAAAGTCGCATAGTTCCCTCAATTCTGCTCTGATTTCGCTGAAACTTTCATTAAAAGTTAGATAAGACTCTCCTCTTTCCAACAATGTACACTTCTTTGGCGATTGGTTGGAAATTGGATGTAAAACAATCACAAAATGTCAGAAAAAAGCCTTTCTGACTCGAATTTTTCTGAACATTTTTGGCGGTAAAAGTCGCATAGTTCCCTCAATTCTGCTCCGATTTCGCTGAAACTTTCATTAAAAGTTAGATAAGACTCTCCTCTTTCCAACAATGTACACCTCTTTGGCGATTGGTTGGAAATTGGATGTAAAACAATCACAAAATGTCACATAAAAGCCTCATTGACTCGAATTTTTTTGAAACTTTTTTTGGCGGTAAAAGTCCCATAGTTCCCTCAATTCTGCTCCGATTTCGCTGAAACTTTCATTAAAAGTTAGATAAGACTCTCCTCTTTCCAACAATGTACACTTCTTTGGCAATTGGTTGGAAATTGGATGTAAAACAATCACAAAATGTCAGAAAAAAGCCTTTCTGACTCGAATTTTTCTGAACATTTTTGGCGGTAAAAGTCCCATAGTTCCCTCAATTCTGCTCCGATTTCGCTGAAACTTTCATTAAAAGTTAGATAAGACTCTCCTCTTTCCAACAATGTACACTTCTTTGGCGATTGGTTGGAAATTGGATGTAAAACAATCACAAAATGTCAGAAAAAAGCCTTTCTGACTCGAATTTTTCTGAACATTTTTGGCGGTAAAAGTCCCATAGTTCCCTCAATTCTGCTCCGATTTCGCTGAAACTTTCATTAAAAGTTAGATAAGACTCCCCTCTTTCCAACAATGTACACTTCTTTGGCAATTGGTTGGAAATTGGATGTAAAACAATCACAAAATGTCAGAAAAAAGCCTTTCTGACTCGAATTTTTCTGAACATTTTTGGCGGTAAAAGTCCCATAGTTCCCTCAATTCTGCTCCGATTTCGCTGAAACTTTCATTAAAAGTTAGATAAGACTCTCCTCTTTCCAACAATGTACACTTCTTTGGCGATTGGGTGGAAATTGGATGTAAAACAATCACAAAATGTCACATAAAAGCCTCATTGACTCGAATTTTTTTGAAACTTTTTTTGGCGGTAAAAGTCCCATAGTTCCCTCAATTCTGCTCCGATTTCGCTGAAACTTTCATTAAAAGTTAGATAAGACTCTCCTCTTTCCAACAATGTACACTTCTTTGGCGATTGGTTGGAAATTGGATGTAAAACAATCACAAAATGTCACATAAAAGCCTCATTGACTCGAATTTTTTTGAAACTTTTTTTGGCGGTAAAAGTCCCATAGTTCCCTCAATTCTGCTCCGATTTCGCTGAAACTTTCATTAAAAGTTAGGTAAGACTCTCCTCTTTCCAACAATGTACACTTCTTTGGCAATTGGTTGGAAATTGGATGTAAAACAATCACAAAATGTCAGAAAAAAGCCTTTCTGACTCGAATTTTTCTGAACATTTTTGGCGGTAAAAGTCGCATAGTTCCCTCAATTCTGCTCCGATTTCGCTGAAACTTTCATTAAAAGTTAGATAAGACTCTCCTCTTTCCAACAATGTACACTTCTTTGGCAATTGGTTGGAAATTGGATGTAAAACAATCACAAAATGTCACATAAAAGCCTCATTGACTCGAATTTTTTTGAAACTTTTTTTGGCGGTAAAAGTCCCATAGTTCCCTCAATTCTGCTCCGATTTCGCTGAAACTTTCATTAAAAGTTAGGTAAGACTCTCCTCTTTCCAACAATGTACACTTCTTTGGCAATTGGTTGGAAATTGGATGTAAAACAATCACAAAATGTCAGAAAAAAGCCTTTCTGACTCGAATTTTTCTGAACATTTTTGGCGGTAAAAGTCGCATAGTTCCCTCAATTCTGCTCCGATTTCGCTGAAACTTTCATTAGAAGTTAGATAAGACTCTCCTCTTTCTAACAATGTACACTTCTTTGGCGATTGGTTGGAAATTGGATGTAAAACAATCACAAAATGTCAGAAAAAAGCCTTTCTGACTCGAATTTTTCTGAACATTTTTGGCGGTAAAAGTCCCATAGTTCCCTCAATTCTGCTCCGATTTCGCTGAAACTTTCATTAAAAGTTAGGTAAGACTCTCTTCTTTCCAACAATGTACACTTCTTTGGCGATTGGTTGGAAATTGGATGTAAAACAATCACAAAATGTCAGAAAAAAGCCTTTCTGACTCGAATTTTTCTGAACATTTTTGGCGGTAAAAGTCGCATAGTTCCCTCAATTCTGCTCCGATTTCGCTGAAACTTTCATTAAAAGTTAGATAAGACTCTCCTCTTTCCAACAATGTACACTTCTTTGGCGATTGGTTGGAAATTGGATGTAAAACAATCAGAAAATGTCACATAAAAGCCTCATTGACTCGAATTTTTTTGAAACTTTTTTGGCGGTAAAAGTCCCATAGTTCCCTCAATTCTGCTCCGATTTCGCTGAAACTTTCATTAGAAGTTAGATAAGACTCTTCTCTTTCCAACAATGTACACTTCTTTGGCAATTGGTTGGAAATTGGATGTAAAACAATCACAAAATGTCAGAAAAAAGCCTTTCTGACTCGAATTTTTCTGAACATTTTTGGCGGTAAAAGTCGCATAGTTCCCTCAATTCTGCTCCGATTTCGCTGAAACTTTCATTAAAAGTTAGATAAGACTCTCCTCTTTCCAACAATGTACACTTCTTTGGCGATTGGTTGGAAATTGGATGTAAAACAATCACAAAATGTCAGAAAAAAGCCTTTCTGACTCGAATTTTTCTGAACATTTTTGGCGGTAAAAGTCCCATAGTTCCCTCAATTCTGCTCCGATTTCGCTGAAACTTTCATTAAAAGTTAGATAAGACTCCCCTCTTTCCAACAATGTACACTTCTTTGGCAATTGGTTGGAAATTGGATGTAAAACAATCACAAAATGTCAGAAAAAAGCCTTTCTGACTCGAATTTTTCTGAACATTTTTGGCGGTAAAAGTCCCATAGTTCCCTCAATTCTGCTCCGATTTCGCTGAAACTTTCATTAAAAGTTAGGTAAGACTCTCCTCTTTCCAACAATGTACACTTCTTTGGCAATTGGTTGGAAATTGGATGTAAAACAATCACAAAATGTCAGAAAAAAGCCTTTCTGACTCGAATTTTTCTGAACATTTTTGGCGGTAAAAGTCGCATAGTTCGCTCAATTCTGCTCCGATTTCGCTGAAACTTTCATTAAAAGTTAGATAAGACTCTCCTCTTTCCAACAATGTACACTTCTTTGGCAATTGGTTGGAAATTGGATGTAAAACAATCACAAAATGTCAGAAAAAAGCCTTTCTGACTCGAATTTTTCTGAACATTTTTGGCGGTAAAAGTCCCATAGTTCCCTCAATTCTGCTCCGATTTCGCTGAAACTTTCATTAAAAGTTAGATAAGACTCTCCTCTTTCCAACAATGTACACTTCTTTGGCAATTGGTTGGAAATTGGATGTAAAACAATCACAAAATGTCAGAAAAAAGCCTTTCTGACTCGAATTTTTCTGAACATTTTTGGCGGTAAAAGTCGCATAGTTCCCTCAATTCTGCTACGATTTCGCTGAAACTTTCATTAAAAGTTAGATAAGACTCTCCTCTTTCCAACAATGTACACCTCTTTGGCGATTGGTTGGAAATTGGATGTAAAACAATCACAAAATGTCAGAAAAAAGCCTTTCTGACTCCAATTTTTCTGAACATTTTTGGCGGTAAAAGTCGCATAGTTCGCTCAATTCTGCTCCGATTTCGCTGAAACTTTCATTAAAAGTTAGATAAGACTCTCCTCTTTCCAACAATGTACACTTCTTTGGCGATTGGTTGGAAATTGGATGTAAAACAATCACAAAATGTCACATAAAAGCCTCATTGACTCGAATTTTTTTGAAACTTTTTTTGGCGGTAAAAGTCCCATAGTTCCCTCAATTCTGCTCCGATTTCGCTGAAACTTTCACTAAAAGTTAGATAAGACTCTCCTCTTTCCAACAATGTACACTTCTTTGGCAATTGGTTGGAAATTGGATGTAAAACAATCACAAAATGTCACATAAAAGCCTCATTGACTCGAATTTTTTTGAAACTTTTTTTGGCGGTAAAAGTCCCATAGTTCCCTCAATTCTGCTCCGATTTCGCTGAAACTTTCATTAGAAGTTAGGTAAGACTCTCCTCTTTCCAACAATGTACACTTCTTTGGCAATTGGTTGGAAATTGGATGTAAAACAATCACAAAATGTCAGAAAAAAGCCTTTCTGACTCGAATTTTTCTGAACATTTTTGGCGGTAAAAGTCGCATAGTTCCCTCAATTCTGCTCCGATTTCGCTGAAACTTTCATTAGAAGTTAGATAAGACTCTCCTCTTTCTAACAATGTACACTTCTTTGGCGATTGGTTGGAAATTGGATGTAAAACAATCACAAAATGTCAGAAAAAAGCCTTTCTGACTCGAATTTTTCTGAACATTTTTGGCGGTAAAAGTCGCATAGTTCCCTCAATTCTGCTCTGATTTCGCTGAAACTTTCATTAAAAGTTAGATAAGACTCTCCTCTTTCCAACAGTGTACACTTCTTTGGCGATTGGTTGGAAATTGGATGTAAAACAATCACAAAATGTCAGAAAAAAGCCTTTCTGACTCGAATTTTTCTGAACATTTTTGGCGGTAAAAGTCGCATAGTTCCCTCAATTCTGCTCCGATTTCGCTGAAACTTTCATTAAAAGTTAGATAAGACTCTCCTCTTTCCAACAATGTACACCTCTTTGGCGATTGGTTGGAAATTGGATGTAAAACAATCACAAAATGTCACATAAAAGCCTCATTGACTCGAATTTTTTTGAAACTTTTTTTGGCGGTAAAAGTCCCATAGTTCCCTCAATTCTGCTCCGATTTCGCTGAAACTTTCATTAAAAGTTAGATAAGACTCTCCTCTTTCCAACAATGTACACTTCTTTGGCAATTGGTTGGAAATTGGATGTAAAACAATCACAAAATGTCAGAAAAAAGCCTTTCTGACTCGAATTTTTCTGAACATTTTTGGCGGTAAAAGTCCCATAGTTCCCTCAATTCTGCTCCGATTTCGCTGAAACTTTCATTAAAAGTTAGATAAGACTCTCCTCTTTCCAACAATGTACACTTCTTTGGCGATTGGTTGGAAATTGGATGTAAAACAATCACAAAATGTCAGAAAAAAGCCTTTCTGACTCGAATTTTTCTGAACATTTTTGGCGGTAAAAGTCCCATAGTTCCCTCAATTCTGCTCCGATTTCGCTGAAACTTTCATTAAAAGTTAGATAAGACTCCCCTCTTTCCAACAATGTACACTTCTTTGGCAATTGGTTGGAAATTGGATGTAAAACAATCACAAAATGTCAGAAAAAAGCCTTTCTGACTCGAATTTTTCTGAACATTTTTGGCGGTAAAAGTCCCATAGTTCCCTCAATTCTGCTCCGATTTCGCTGAAACTTTCATTAAAAGTTAGGTAAGACTCTCCTCTTTCCAACAATGTACACTTCTTTGGCAATTGGTTGGAAATTGGATGTAAAACAATCACAAAATGTCAGAAAAAAGCCTTTCTGACTCGAATTTTTCTGAACATTTTTGGCGGTAAAAGTCGCATAGTTCGCTCAATTCTGCTCCGATTTCGCTGAAACTTTCATTAAAAGTTAGATAAGACTCTCCTCTTTCCAACAATGTACACTTCTTTGGCAATTGGTTGGAAATTGGATGTAAAACAATCACAAAATGTCAGAAAAAAGCCTTTCTGACTCGAATTTTTCTGAACATTTTTGGCGGTAAAAGTCCCATAGTTCCCTCAATTCTGCTCCGATTTCGCTGAAACTTTCATTAAAAGTTAGATAAGACTCTCCTCTTTCCAACAATGTACACTTCTTTGGCAATTGGTTGGAAATTGGATGTAAAACAATCACAAAATGTCAGAAAAAAGCCTTTCTGACTCGAATTTTTCTGAACATTTTTGGCGGTAAAAGTCGCATAGTTCCCTCAATTCTGCTCTGATTTCGCTGAAACTTTCAGTAGAAGTTAGATAAGACTCTCCTCTTTCCAACAGTGTACACTTCTTTGGCGATTGGTTGGAAATTGGATGTAAAACAATCACAAAATGTCAGAAAAAAGCCTTTCTGACTCGAATTTTTCTGAACATTTTTGGCGGTAAAAGTCCCATAGTTCCCTCAATTCTGCTCCGATTTCGCTGAAACTTTCATTAAAAGTTAGATAAGACTCTCCTCTTTCCAACAATGTACACTTCTTTGGCAATTGGTTGGAAATTGGATGTAAAACAATCACAAAATGTCACATAAAAGCCTCATTGACTCGAATTTTTTTGAAACTTTTTTTGGCGGTAAAAGTCCCATAGTTCCCTCAATTCTGCTCCGATTTCGCTGAAACTTTCATTAAAAGTTAGATAAGACTCTCCTCTTTCCAACAATGTACACTTCTTTGGCGATTGGTTGGAAATTGGATGTAAAACAATCACAAAATGTCAGAAAAAAGCCTTTCTGACTCGAATTTTTCTGAACATTTTTGGCGGTAAAAGTCGCATAGTTCCCTCAATTCTGCTCCGATTTCGCTGAAACTTTCATTAAAAGTTAGATAAGACTCTCCTCTTTCCAACAATGTACACTTCTTTGGCAATTGGTTGGAAACTGGATGTAAAACAATCACAAAATGTCAGAAAAAAGCCTTTCTGACTCGAATTTTTCTGAACATTTTTGGCGGTAAAAGTCCCATAGTTCCCTCAATTCTGCTCCGATTTCGCTGAAACTTTCATTAAAAGTTAGATAAGACTCTCCTCTTTCCAACAATGTACACTTCTTTGGCGATTGGTTGGAAATTGGATGTAAAACAATCACAAAATGTCAGAAAAAAGCCTTTCTGACTCGAATTTTTCTGAACATTTTTGGCGGTAAAAGTCGCATAGTTCCCTCAATTCTGCTCCGATTTCGCTGAAACTTTCATTAAAAGTTAGATAAGACTCTCCTCTTTCCAACAATGTACACTTCTTTGGCGATTGGTTGGAAATTGGATGTAAAACAATCAGAAAATATCACATAAAAGCCTCATTGACTCGAATTTTTTTGAAACTTTTTTGGCGGTAAAAGTCCCATAGTTCCCTCAATTCTGCTCCGATTTCGCTAAAACTTTCATTAGAAGTTAGATAGGACTCTTCTCTTTCCAACAATGTACACTTCTTTGGCAATTGGTTGGAAATTGGATGTAAAACAATCACAAAATATCAGAAAAAAGCCTTTCTGACTCGAATTTTTCTGAACATTTTTGGCGGTAAAAGTCGCATAGTTCGCTCAATTCTGCTCCGATTTCGCTGAAACTTTCATTAAAAGTTAGATAAGACTCTCCTCTTTCCAACAATGTACACTTCTTTGGCAATTGGTTGGAAATTGGATGTAAAACAATCACAAAATGTCAGAAAAAAGCCTTTCTGACTCGAATTTTTCTGAACATTTTTGGCGGTAAAAGTCGCATAGTTCGCTCAATTCTGCTCCGATTTCGCTGAAACTTTCATTAAAAGTTAGATAAGACTCTCCTCTTTCCAACAATGTACACTTCTTTGGCGATTGGTTGGAAATTGGATGTAAAACAATCACAAAATGTCAGAAAAAAGCCTTTCTGACTCGAATTTTTCTGAACATTTTTGGCGGTAAAAGTCCCATAGTTCCCTCAATTCTGCTCCGATTTCCCTGAAACTTTCATTAAAAGTTAGATAAGACTCTCCTCTTTCCAACAATGTACACTTCTTTGGCAATTGGTTGGAAATTGGATGTAAAACAATCACAAAATATCACATAAAAGCCTTTCTGACTCGAATTTTTCTGAACATTTTTGGCGGTAAAAGTCGCATAGTTCGCTCAATTCTGCTCCGATTTCGCTGAAACTTTCATTAAAAGTTAGGTAAGACTCTCCTCTTTCCAACAGTGTACACTTCTTTGGCGATTGGTTGGAAATTGGATGTAAAACAATCACAAAATATCACATAAAAGCCTCATTGACTCGAATTTTTTTGAAACTTTTTTTGGCGGTAAAAGTCCCATAGTTCCCTCAATTCTGCTCCGATTTCGCTGAAACTTTCATTAAAAGTTAGATAAGACTCTCCTCTTTCCAACAATGTACACTTCTTTGGCAATTGGTTGGAAATTGGATGTAAAACAATCACAAAATGTCAGAAAAAAGCCTTTCTGACTCGAATTTTTCTGAACATTTTTGGCGGTAAAAGTCCCATAGTTCCCTCAATTCTGCTCCGATTTCGCTGAAACTTTCATTAAAAGTTAGATAAGACTCTCCTCTTTCCAACAATGTACACTTCTTTGGCGATTGGTTGGAAATTGGATGTAAAACAATCACAAAATGTCAGAAAAAAGCCTTTCTGACTCGAATTTTTCTGAACATTTTTGGCGGTAAAAGTCCCATAGTTCCCTCAATTCTGCTCCGATTTCGCTGAAACTTTCATTAAAAGTTAGATAAGACTCTCCTCTTTCCAACAATGTACACCTCTTTGGCGATTGGTTGGAAATTGGATGTAAAACAATCACAAAATGTCACATAAAAGCCTCATTGACTCGAATTTTTTTGAAACTTTTTTTGGCGGTAAAAGTCCCATAGTTCCCTCAATTCTGCTCCGATTTCGCTGAAACTTTCATTAAAAGTTAGATAAGACTCTCCTCTTTCCAACAATGTACACTTCTTTGGCAATTGGTTGGAAATTGGATGTAAAACAATCACAAAATGTCAGAAAAAAGCCTTTCTGACTCGAATTTTTCTGAACATTTTTGGCGGTAAAAGTCCCATAGTTCCCTCAATTCTGCTCCGATTTCGCTGAAACTTTCATTAAAAGTTAGATAAGACTCTCCTCTTTCCAACAATGTACACTTCTTTGGCGATTGGTTGGAAATTGGATGTAAAACAATCACAAAATGTCAGAAAAAAGCCTTTCTGACTCGAATTTTTCTGAACATTTTTGGCGGTAAAAGTCCCATAGTTCCCTCAATTCTGCTCCGATTTCGCTGAAACTTTCATTAAAAGTTAGATAAGACTCCCCTCTTTCCAACAATGTACACTTCTTTGGCAATTGGTTGGAAATTGGATGTAAAACAATCACAAAATGTCAGAAAAAAGCCTTTCTGACTCGAATTTTTCTGAACATTTTTGGCGGTAAAAGTCCCATAGTTCCCTCAATTCTGCTCCGATTTCGCTGAAACTTTCATTAAAAGTTAGATAAGACTCTCCTCTTTCCAACAATGTACACTTCTTTGGCGATTGGGTGGAAATTGGATGTAAAACAATCACAAAATGTCACATAAAAGCCTCATTGACTCGAATTT
The DNA here is from genome assembly GCF_027943255.1 of Anastrepha obliqua. NCBI lineage: Eukaryota > Metazoa > Arthropoda > Insecta > Diptera > Tephritidae > Anastrepha > Anastrepha obliqua. Next base: position 26,177 of record NW_026562248.1, read on the forward strand.
TTTTGAAACTTTTTTTGGCGGTAAAAGTCCCATAGTTCCCTCAATTCTGCTCCGATTTCGCTGAAACTTTCATTAAAAGTTAGATAAGACTCTCCTCTTTCCAACAATGTACACTTCTTTGGCGATTGGTTGGAAATTGGATGTAAAACAATCACAAAATGTCACATAAAAGCCTCATTGACTCGAATTTTTTTGAAACTTTTTTTGGCGGTAAAAGTCCCATAGTTCCCTCAATTCTGCTCCGATTTCGCTGAAACTTTCATTAAAAGTTAGGTAAGACTCTCCTCTTTCCAACAATGTACACTTCTTTGGCAATTGGTTGGAAATTGGATGTAAAACAATCACAAAATGTCAGAAAAAAGCCTTTCTGACTCGAATTTTTCTGAACATTTTTGGCGGTAAAAGTCGCATAGTTCCCTCAATTCTGCTCCGATTTCGCTGAAACTTTCATTAAAAGTTAGATAAGACTCTCCTCTTTCCAACAATGTACACTTCTTTGGCAATTGGTTGGAAATTGGATGTAAAACAATCACAAAATGTCACATAAAAGCCTCATTGACTCGAATTTTTTTGAAACTTTTTTGGCGGTAAAAGTCCCATAGTTCCCTCAATTCTGCTCCGATTTCGCTGAAACTTTCATTAAAAGTTAGATAAGACTCTCCTCTTTCCAACAATGTACACTTCTTTGGCAATTGGTTGGAAATTGGATGTAAAACAATCACAAAATGTCAGAAAAAAGCCTTTCTGACTCGAATTTTTCTGAACATTTTTGGCGGTAAAAGTCCCATAGTTCCCTCAATTCTGCTCCGATTTCGCTGAAACTTTCATTAAAAGTTAGATAAGACTCTCCTCTTTCCAACAATGTACACTTCTTTGGCGATTGGTTGGAAATTGGATGTAAAACAATCACAAAATGTCAGAAAAAAGCCTTTCTGACTCGAATTTTTCTGAACATTTTTGGCGGTAAAAGTCGCATAGTTCGCTCAATTCTGCTCCGATTTCGCTGAAACTTTTATTAAAAGTTAGATAAGACTCTCCTCTTTCCAACAATGTACACTTCTTTGGCGATTGGTTGGAAATTGGATGTAAAACAATCACAAAATGTCACATAAAAGCCTCATTGACTCGAATTTTTTTGAAACTTTTTTTGGCGGTAAAAGTCCCATAGTTCCCTCAATTCTGCTCCGATTTCGCTGAAACTTTCATTAAAAGTTAGATAAGACTCTCCTCTTTCCAACAATGTACACTTCTTTGGCAATTGGTTGGAAATTGGATGTAAAACAATCACAAAATGTCACATAAAAGCCTCATTGACTCGAATTTTTTTGAAACTTTTTTTGGCGGTAAAAGTCCCATAGTTCCCTCAATTCTGCTCCGATTTCGCTGAAACTTTCATTAAAAGTTAGGTAAGACTCTCCTCTTTCCAACAATGTACACTTCTTTGGCGATTGGTTGGAAATTGGATGTAAAACAATCAGAAAATGTCACATAAAAGCCTCATTGACTCGAATTTTTTTGAAACTTTTTTGGCGGTAAAAGTCCCATAGTTCCCTCAATTCTGCTCCGATTTCGCTGAAACTTTCATTAGAAGTTAGATAAGACTCTTCTCTTTCCAACAATGTACACTTCTTTGGCAATTGGTTGGAAATTGGATGTAAAACAATCACAAAATGTCAGAAAAAAGCCTTTCTGACTCGAATTTTTCTGAACATTTTTGGCGGTAAAAGTCGCATAGTTCCCTCAATTCTGCTCCGATTTCGCTGAAACTTTCATTAAAAGTTAGATAAGACTCTCCTCTTTCCAACAATGTACACTTCTTTGGCGATTGGTTGGAAATTGGATGTAAAACAATCACAAAATGTCAGAAAAAAGCCTTTCTGACTCGAATTTTTCTGAACATTTTTGGCGGTAAAAGTCCCATAGTTCCCTCAATTCTGCTCCGATTTCGCTGAAACTTTCATTAAAAGTTAGATAAGACTCTCCTCTTTCCAACAATGTACACTTCTTTGGCGATTGGGTGGAAATTGGATGTAAAACAATCACAAAATGTCACATAAAAGCCTCATTGACTCGAATTTTTTTGAAACTTTTTTTGGCGGTAAAAGTCCCATAGTTCCCTCAATTCTGCTCCGATTTCGCTGAAACTTTCATTAAAAGTTAGATAAGACTCTCCTCTTTCCAACAATGTACACTTCTTTGGCGATTGGTTGGAAATTGGATGTAAAACAATCACAAAATGTCACATAAAAGCCTCATTGACTCGAATTTTTTTGAAACTTTTTTTGGCGGTAAAAGTCCCATAGTTCCCTCAATTCTGCTCCGATTTCGCTGAAACTTTCATTAAAAGTTAGGTAAGACTCTCCTCTTTCCAACAATGTACACTTCTTTGGCAATTGGTTGGAAATTGGATGTAAAACAATCACAAAATGTCAGAAAAAAGCCTTTCTGACTCGAATTTTTCTGAACATTTTTGGCGGTAAAAGTCGCATAGTTCCCTCAATTCTGCTCCGATTTCGCTGAAACTTTCATTAAAAGTTAGATAAGACTCTCCTCTTTCCAACAATGTACACTTCTTTGGCGATTGGTTGGAAATTGGATGTAAAACAATCACAAAATGTCAGAAAAAAGCCTTTCTGACTCGAATTTTTCTGAACATTTTTGGCGGTAAAAGTCCCATAGTTCCCTCAATTCTGCTCCGATTTCGCTGAAACTTTCATTAAAAGTTAGATAAGACTCTCCTCTTTCCAACAATGTACACCTCTTTGGCGATTGGTTGGAAATTGGATGTAAAACAATCACAAAATGTCACATAAAAGCCTCATTGACTCGAATTTTTTTGAAACTTTTTTTGGCGGTAAAAGTCCCATAGTTCCCTCAATTCTGCTCCGATTTCGCTGAAACTTTCATTAAAAGTTAGATAAGACTCTCCTCTTTCCAACAATGTACACTTCTTTGGCAATTGGTTGGAAATTGGATGTAAAACAATCACAAAATGTCAGAAAAAAGCCTTTCTGACTCGAATTTTTCTGAACATTTTTGGCGGTAAAAGTCCCATAGTTCCCTCAATTCTGCTCCGATTTCGCTGAAACTTTCATTAAAAGTTAGATAAGACTCTCCTCTTTCCAACAATGTACACTTCTTTGGCGATTGGTTGGAAATTGGATGTAAAACAATCACAAAATGTCAGAAAAAAGCCTTTCTGACTCGAATTTTTCTGAACATTTTTGGCGGTAAAAGTCCCATAGTTCCCTCAATTCTGCTCCGATTTCGCTGAAACTTTCATTAAAAGTTAGATAAGACTCCCCTCTTTCCAACAATGTACACTTCTTTGGCAATTGGTTGGAAATTGGATGTAAAACAATCACAAAATGTCAGAAAAAAGCCTTTCTGACTCGAATTTTTCTGAACATTTTTGGCGGTAAAAGTCCCATAGTTCCCTCAATTCTGCTCCGATTTCGCTGAAACTTTCATTAAAAGTTAGATAAGACTCTCCTCTTTCCAACAATGTACACTTCTTTGGCGATTGGGTGGAAATTGGATGTAAAACAATCACAAAATGTCACATAAAAGCCTCATTGACTCGAATTTTTTTGAAACTTTTTTTGGCGGTAAAAGTCCCATAGTTCCCTCAATTCTGCTCCGATTTCGCTGAAACTTTCATTAAAAGTTAGATAAGACTCTCCTCTTTCCAACAATGTACACTTCTTTGGCGATTGGTTGGAAATTGGATGTAAAACAATCACAAAATGTCACATAAAAGCCTCATTGACTCGAATTTTTTTGAAACTTTTTTTGGCGGTAAAAGTCCCATAGTTCCCTCAATTCTGCTCCGATTTCGCTGAAACTTTCATTAAAAGTTAGGTAAGACTCTCCTCTTTCCAACAATGTACACTTCTTTGGCAATTGGTTGGAAATTGGATGTAAAACAATCACAAAATGTCAGAAAAAAGCCTTTCTGACTCGAATTTTTCTGAACATTTTTGGCGGTAAAAGTCGCATAGTTCCCTCAATTCTGCTCCGATTTCGCTGAAACTTTCATTAAAAGTTAGATAAGACTCTCCTCTTTCCAACAATGTACACTTCTTTGGCAATTGGTTGGAAATTGGATGTAAAACAATCACAAAATGTCACATAAAAGCCTCATTGACTCGAATTTTTTTGAAACTTTTTTTGGCGGTAAAAGTCCCATAGTTCCCTCAATTCTGCTCCGATTTCGCTGAAACTTTCATTAAAAGTTAGGTAAGACTCTCCTCTTTCCAACAATGTACACTTCTTTGGCAATTGGTTGGAAATTGGATGTAAAACAATCACAAAATGTCAGAAAAAAGCCTTTCTGACTCGAATTTTTCTGAACATTTTTGGCGGTAAAAGTCGCATAGTTCCCTCAATTCTGCTCCGATTTCGCTGAAACTTTCATTAGAAGTTAGATAAGACTCTCCTCTTTCTAACAATGTACACTTCTTTGGCGATTGGTTGGAAATTGGATGTAAAACAATCACAAAATGTCAGAAAAAAGCCTTTCTGACTCGAATTTTTCTGAACATTTTTGGCGGTAAAAGTCCCATAGTTCCCTCAATTCTGCTCCGATTTCGCTGAAACTTTCATTAAAAGTTAGGTAAGACTCTCTTCTTTCCAACAATGTACACTTCTTTGGCGATTGGTTGGAAATTGGATGTAAAACAATCACAAAATGTCAGAAAAAAGCCTTTCTGACTCGAATTTTTCTGAACATTTTTGGCGGTAAAAGTCGCATAGTTCCCTCAATTCTGCTCCGATTTCGCTGAAACTTTCATTAAAAGTTAGATAAGACTCTCCTCTTTCCAACAATGTACACTTCTTTGGCGATTGGTTGGAAATTGGATGTAAAACAATCAGAAAATGTCACATAAAAGCCTCATTGACTCGAATTTTTTTGAAACTTTTTTGGCGGTAAAAGTCCCATAGTTCCCTCAATTCTGCTCCGATTTCGCTGAAACTTTCATTAGAAGTTAGATAAGACTCTTCTCTTTCCAACAATGTACACTTCTTTGGCAATTGGTTGGAAATTGGATGTAAAACAATCACAAAATGTCAGAAAAAAGCCTTTCTGACTCGAATTTTTCTGAACATTTTTGGCGGTAAAAGTCGCATAGTTCCCTCAATTCTGCTCCGATTTCGCTGAAACTTTCATTAAAAGTTAGATAAGACTCTCCTCTTTCCAACAATGTACACTTCTTTGGCGATTGGTTGGAAATTGGATGTAAAACAATCACAAAATGTCAGAAAAAAGCCTTTCTGACTCGAATTTTTCTGAACATTTTTGGCGGTAAAAGTCCCATAGTTCCCTCAATTCTGCTCCGATTTCGCTGAAACTTTCATTGAAAGTTAGATAAGACTCCCCTCTTTCCAACAATGTACACTTCTTTGGCAATTGGTTGGAAATTGGATGTAAAACAATCACAAAATGTCAGAAAAAAGCCTTTCTGACTCGAATTTTTCTGAACATTTTTGGCGGTAAAAGTCCCATAGTTCCCTCAATTCTGCTCCGATTTCGCTGAAACTTTCATTAAAAGTTAGGTAAGACTCTCCTCTTTCCAACAATGTACACTTCTTTGGCAATTGGTTGGAAATTGGATGTAAAACAATCACAAAATGTCAGAAAAAAGCCTTTCTGACTCGAATTTTTCTGAACATTTTTGGCGGTAAAAGTCGCATAGTTCGCTCAATTCTGCTCCGATTTCGCTGAAACTTTCATTAAAAGTTAGATAAGACTCTCCTCTTTCCAACAATGTACACCTCTTTGGCAATTGGTTGGAAATTGGATGTAAAACAATCACAAAATGTCAGAAAAAAGCCTTTCTGACTCGAATTTTTCTGAACATTTTTGGCGGTAAAAGTCCCATAGTTCCCTCAATTCTGCTCCGATTTCGCTGAAACTTTCATTAAAAGTTAGATAAGACTCTCCTCTTTCCAACAATGTACACTTCTTTGGCAATTGGTTGGAAATTGGATGTAAAACAATCACAAAATGTCAGAAAAAAGCCTTTCTGACTCGAATTTTTCTGAACATTTTTGGCGGTAAAAGTCGCATAGTTCCCTCAATTCTGCTACGATTTCGCTGAAACTTTCATTAAAAGTTAGATAAGACTCTCCTCTTTCCAACAATGTACACCTCTTTGGCGATTGGTTGGAAATTGGATGTAAAACAATCACAAAATGTCAGAAAAAAGCCTTTCTGACTCCAATTTTTCTGAACATTTTTGGCGGTAAAAGTCGCATAGTTCGCTCAATTCTGCTCCGATTTCGCTGAAACTTTCATTAAAAGTTAGATAAGACTCTCCTCTTTCCAACAATGTACACTTCTTTGGCGATTGGTTGGAAATTGGATGTAAAACAATCACAAAATGTCACATAAAAGCCTCATTGACTCGAATTTTTTTGAAACTTTTTTTGGCGGTAAAAGTCCCATAGTTCCCTCAATTCTGCTCCGATTTCGCTGAAACTTTCATTAAAAGTTAGATAAGACTCTCCTCTTTCCAACAATGTACACTTCTTTGGCAATTGGTTGGAAATTGGATGTAAAACAATCACAAAATGTCACATAAAAGCCTCATTGACTCGAATTTTTTTGAAACTTTTTTTGGCGGTAAAAGTCCCATAGTTCCCTCAATTCTGCTCCGATTTCGCTGAAACTTTCATTAGAAGTTAGGTAAGACTCTCCTCTTTCCAACAATGTACACTTCTTTGGCAATTGGTTGGAAATTGGATGTAAAACAATCACAAAATGTCAGAAAAAAGCCTTTCTGACTCGAATTTTTCTGAACATTTTTGGCGGTAAAAGTCGCATAGTTCCCTCAATTCTGCTCCGATTTCGCTGAAACTTTCATTAGAAGTTAGATAAGACTCTCCTCTTTCTAACAATGTACACTTCTTTGGCGATTGGTTGGAAATTGGATGTAAAACAATCACAAAATGTCAGAAAAAAGCCTTTCTGACTCGAATTTTTCTGAACATTTTTGGCGGTAAAAGTCGCATAGTTCCCTCAATTCTGCTCTGATTTCGCTGAAACTTTCATTAAAAGTTAGATAAGACTCTCCTCTTTCCAACAGTGTACACTTCTTTGGCGATTGGTTGGAAATTGGATGTAAAACAATCACAAAATGTCAGAAAAAAGCCTTTCTGACTCGAATTTTTCTGAACATTTTTGGCGGTAAAAGTCGCATAGTTCCCTCAATTCTGCTCCGATTTCGCTGAAACTTTCATTAAAAGTTAGATAAGACTCTCCTCTTTCCAACAATGTACACCTCTTTGGCGATTGGTTGGAAATTGGATGTAAAACAATCACAAAATGTCACATAAAAGCCTCATTGACTCGAATTTTTTTGAAACTTTTTTTGGCGGTAAAAGTCCCATAGTTCCCTCAATTCTGCTCCGATTTCGCTGAAACTTTCATTAAAAGTTAGATAAGACTCTCCTCTTTCCAACAATGTACACTTCTTTGGCAATTGGTTGGAAATTGGATGTAAAACAATCACAAAATGTCAGAAAAAAGCCTTTCTGACTCGAATTTTTCTGAACATTTTTGGCGGTAAAAGTCCCATAGTTCCCTCAATTCTGCTCCGATTTCGCTGAAACTTTCATTAAAAGTTAGATAAGACTCTCCTCTTTCCAACAATGTACACTTCTTTGGCGATTGGTTGGAAATTGGATGTAAAACAATCACAAAATGTCAGAAAAAAGCCTTTCTGACTCGAATTTTTCTGAACATTTTTGGCGGTAAAAGTCCCATAGTTCCCTCAATTCTGCTCCGATTTCGCTGAAACTTTCATTAAAAGTTAGATAAGACTCCCCTCTTTCCAACAATGTACACTTCTTTGGCAATTGGTTGGAAATTGGATGTAAAACAATCACAAAATGTCAGAAAAAAGCCTTTCTGACTCGAATTTTTCTGAACATTTTTGGCGGTAAAAGTCCCATAGTTCCCTCAATTCTGCTCCGATTTCGCTGAAACTTTCATTAAAAGTTAGGTAAGACTCTCCTCTTTCCAACAATGTACACTTCTTTGGCAATTGGTTGGAAATTGGATGTAAAACAATCACAAAATGTCAGAAAAAAGCCTTTCTGACTCGAATTTTTCTGAACATTTTTGGCGGTAAAAGTCGCATAGTTCGCTCAATTCTGCTCCGATTTCGCTGAAACTTTCATTAAAAGTTAGATAAGACTCTCCTCTTTCCAACAATGTACACTTCTTTGGCAATTGGTTGGAAATTGGATGTAAAACAATCACAAAATGTCAGAAAAAAGCCTTTCTGACTCGAATTTTTCTGAACATTTTTGGCGGTAAAAGTCCCATAGTTCCCTCAATTCTGCTCCGATTTCGCTGAAACTTTCATTAAAAGTTAGATAAGACTCTCCTCTTTCCAACAATGTACACTTCTTTGGCAATTGGTTGGAAATTGGATGTAAAACAATCACAAAATGTCAGAAAAAAGCCTTTCTGACTCGAATTTTTCTGAACATTTTTGGCGGTAAAAGTCGCATAGTTCCCTCAATTCTGCTCTGATTTCGCTGAAACTTTCAGTAGAAGTTAGATAAGACTCTCCTCTTTCCAACAGTGTACACTTCTTTGGCGATTGGTTGGAAATTGGATGTAAAACAATCACAAAATGTCAGAAAAAAGCCTTTCTGACTCGAATTTTTCTGAACATTTTTGGCGGTAAAAGTCCCATAGTTCCCTCAATTCTGCTCCGATTTCGCTGAAACTTTCATTAGAAGTTAGATAAGACTCTCCTCTTTCTAACAATGTACACTTCTTTGGCGATTGGTTGGAAATTGGATGTAAAACAATCACAAAATGTCAGAAAAAAGCCTTTCTGACTCGAATTTTTCTGAACATTTTTGGCGGTAAAAGTCGCATAGTTCCCTCAATTCTGCTCTGATTTCGCTGAAACTTTCATTAAAAGTTAGATAAGACTCTCCTCTTTCCAACAGTGTACACTTCTTTGGCGATTGGTTGGAAATTGGATGTAAAACAATCACAAAATGTCAGAAAAAAGCCTTTCTGACTCGAATTTTTCTGAACATTTTTGGCGGTAAAAGTCGCATAGTTCCCTCAATTCTGCTCCGATTTCGCTGAAACTTTCATTAAAAGTTAGATAAGACTCTCCTCTTTCCAACAATGTACACCTCTTTGGCGATTGGTTGGAAATTGGATGTAAAACAATCACAAAATGTCACATAAAAGCCTCATTGACTCGAATTTTTTTGAAACTTTTTTTGGCGGTAAAAGTCCCATAGTTCCCTCAATTCTGCTCCGATTTCGCTGAAACTTTCATTAAAAGTTAGATAAGACTCTCCTCTTTCCAACAATGTACACTTCTTTGGCAATTGGTTGGAAATTGGATGTAAAACAATCACAAAATGTCAGAAAAAAGCCTTTCTGACTCGAATTTTTCTGAACATTTTTGGCGGTAAAAGTCCCATAGTTCCCTCAATTCTGCTCCGATTTCGCTGAAACTTTCATTAAAAGTTAGATAAGACTCTCCTCTTTCCAACAATGTACACTTCTTTGGCAATTGGTTGGAAATTGGATGTAAAACAATCACAAAATGTCAGAAAAAAGCCTTTCTGACTCGAATTTTTCTGAACATTTTTGGCGGTAAAAGTCGCATAGTTCCCTCAATTCTGCTCTGATTTCGCTGAAACTTTCAGTAGAAGTTAGATAAGACTCTCCTCTTTCCAACAGTGTACACTTCTTTGGCGATTGGTTGGAAATTGGATGTAAAACAATCACAAAATGTCAGAAAAAAGCCTTTCTGACTCGAATTTTTCTGAACATTTTTGGCGGTAAAAGTCCCATAGTTCCCTCAATTCTGCTCCGATTTCGCTGAAACTTTCATTAAAAGTTAGATAAGACTCTCCTCTTTCCAACAATGTACACTTCTTTGGCAATTGGTTGGAAATTGGATGTAAAACAATCACAAAATGTCACATAAAAGCCTCATTGACTCGAATTTTTTTGAAACTTTTTTTGGCGGTAAAAGTCCCATAGTTCCCTCAATTCTGCTCCGATTTCGCTGAAACTTTCATTAAAAGTTAGATAAGACTCTCCTCTTTCCAACAATGTACACTTCTTTGGCGATTGGTTGGAAATTGGATGTAAAACAATCACAAAATGTCAGAAAAAAGCCTTTCTGACTCGAATTTTTCTGAACATTTTTGGCGGTAAAAGTCGCATAGTTCCCTCAATTCTGCTCCGATTTCGCTGAAACTTTCATTAAAAGTTAGATAAGACTCTCCTCTTTCCAACAATGTACACTTCTTTGGCAATTGGTTGGAAACTGGATGTAAAACAATCACAAAATGTCAGAAAAAAGCCTTTCTGACTCGAATTTTTCTGAACATTTTTGGCGGTAAAAGTCCCATAGTTCCCTCAATTCTGCTCCGATTTCGCTGAAACTTTCATTAAAAGTTAGATAAGACTCTCCTCTTTCCAACAATGTACACTTCTTTGGCGATTGGTTGGAAATTGGATGTAAAACAATCACAAAATGTCAGAAAAAAGCCTTTCTGACTCGAATTTTTCTGAACATTTTTGGCGGTAAAAGTCGCATAGTTCCCTCAATTCTGCTCCGATTTCGCTGAAACTTTCATTAAAAGTTAGATAAGACTCTCCTCTTTCCAACAATGTACACTTCTTTGGCGATTGGTTGGAAATTGGATGTAAAACAATCAGAAAATATCACATAAAAGCCTCATTGACTCGAATTTTTTTGAAACTTTTTTGGCGGTAAAAGTCCCATAGTTCCCTCAATTCTGCTCCGATTTCGCTAAAACTTTCATTAGAAGTTAGATAGGACTCTTCTCTTTCCAACAATGTACACTTCTTTGGCAATTGGTTGGAAATTGGATGTAAAACAATCACAAAATGTCAGAAAAAAGCCTTTCTGACTCGAATTTTTCTGAACATTTTTGGCGGTAAAAGTCGCATAGTTCGCTCAATTCTGCTCCGATTTCGCTGAAACTTTCATTAAAAGTTAGATAAGACTCTCCTCTTTCCAACAATGTACACTTCTTTGGCAATTGGTTGGAAATTGGATGTAAAACAATCACAAAATGTCAGAAAAAAGCCTTTCTGACTCGAATTTTTCTGAACATTTTTGGCGGTAAAAGTCGCATAGTTCGCTCAATTCTGCTCCGATTTCGCTGAAACTTTCATTAAAAGTTAGATAAGACTCTCCTCTTTCCAACAATGTACACTTCTTTGGCGATTGGTTGGAAATTGGATGTAAAACAATCACAAAATGTCAGAAAAAAGCCTTTCTGACTCGAATTTTTCTGAACATTTTTGGCGGTAAAAGTCCCATAGTTCCCTCAATTCTGCTCCGATTTCCCTGAAACTTTCATTAAAAGTTAGATAAGACTCTCCTCTTTCCAACAATGTACACTTCTTTGGCAATTGGTTGGAAATTGGATGTAAAACAATCACAAAATATCACATAAAAGCCTTTCTGACTCGAATTTTTCTGAACATTTTTGGCGGTAAAAGTCGCATAGTTCGCTCAATTCTGCTCCGATTTCGCTGAAACTTTCATTAAAAGTTAGGTAAGACTCTCCTCTTTCCAACAGTGTACACTTCTTTGGCGATTGGTTGGAAATTGGATGTAAAACAATCACAAAATATCACATAAAAGCCTCATTGACTCGAATTTTTTTGAAACTTTTTTTGGCGGTAAAAGTCCCATAGTTCCCTCAATTCTGCTCCGATTTCGCTGAAACTTTCATTAAAAGTTAGGTAAGACTCTTCTCTTTCCAACAATGTACACTTCTTTGGCAATTGGTTGGAAATTGGATGTAAAACAATCACAAAATGTCAGAAAAAAGCCTTTCTGACTCGAATTTTTCTGAACATTTTTGGCGGTAAAAGTCGCATAGTTCCCTCAATTCTGCTCCGATTTCGCTGAAACTTTCATTAAAAGTTAGATGAGACTCTCCTCTTTCCAACAATGTACACTTCTTTGGCGATTGGTTGGAAATTGGATGTAAAACAATCACAAAATGTCAGAAAAAAGCCTTTCTGACTCGAATTTTTCTGAACATTTTTGGCGGTAAAAGTCGCATAGTTCCCTCAATTCTGCTCTGATTTCGCTGAAACTTTCAGTAGAAGTTAGATAAGACTCTCCTCTTTCCAACAGTGTACACTACTTTGGCGATTGGTTGGAAATTGGATGTAAAACAATCACAAAATGTCAGAAAAAAGCCTTTCTGACTCGAATTTTTCTGAACATTTTTGGCGGTAAAAGTCGCATAGTTCCCTCAATTCTGCTCCGATTTCGCTGAAACTTTCATTGAAAGTTAGATAAGACTCTCCTCTTTCCAACAATGTACACTTCTTTGGCGATTGGTTGGAAATCGGATGTAAAACAATCACAAAATGTCAGAAAAAAGCCTTTCTGACTCGAATTTTTCTGAACATTTCTGGCGGTAAAAGTCCCATAGTTCCCTCAATTCTGCTCCGATTTCGCTGAAACTTTCATTGAAAGTTAGATAAGACTCTCCTCTTTCCAACAATGTACACTTCTTTGGCGATTGGTTGGAAATTGGATGTAAAACAATCACAAAATGTCAGAAAAAAGCCTTTCTGACTCGAATTTTTCTGAACATTTTTGGCGGTAAAAGTCCCATAGTTCCCTCAATTCTGCTCCGATTTCGCTGAAACTTTCATTAAAAGTTAGATAAGACTCCCCTCTTTCCAACAATGTACACTTCTTTGGCAATTGGTTGGAAATTGGATGTAAAACAATCACAAAATGTCAGAAAAAAGCCTTTCTGACTCGAATTTTTCTGAACATTTTTGGCGGTAAAAGTCCCATAGTTCCCTCAATTCTGCTCCGATTTCGCTGAAACTTTCATTGAAGTTAGATAAGACTCTCCTCTTTCCAACAATGTACACTTCTTTGGCAATTGGTTGGAAATTGGATGTAAAACAATCACAAAATGTCAGAAAAAAGCCTTTCTGACTCGAATTTTTCTGAACATTTTTGGCGGTAAAAGTCCCATAGTTCCCTCAATTCTGCTCCGATTTCGCTGAAACTTTCATTGAAAGTTAGATAAGACTCTCCTCTTTCCAACAATGTACACTTCTTTGGCGATTGGTTGGAAATTGGATGTAAAACAATCACAAAATGTCAGAAAAAAGCCTTTCTGACTCGAATTTTTCTGAACATTTTTGGCGGTAAAAGTCCCATAGTTCCCTCAATTCTGCTCCGATTTCGCTGAAACTTTCATTAAAAGTTAGATAAGACTCGGTCGGCAAAACCCCTCCACTGAACCCTCCCCGAGGGTGCCGACTGGAAATAGGTACCACAGTTCTCATCCTGCACTCAGTTGAGAGGTAGCTAGCTAAGGTAAGACTCCACGGATAAGTGTTCGTTACTCCTTAATAGTACAGCATTTGTAAATGGAGTTTTACCATGGTGTGAGGTAAAGGGCCGGATCAAGGTGTCATGCGACCCGTGCCGAGGATCAGCCTGGCTGGGGGCCCTTTTCAAAAATAGCCCAGTCACTAACGTGAGCTTACGGATACCTGGCGCCCTCCGTAATAACTAGCCTTGCCTGTGTAGTTCGGAGCTATGCACAGGTGGACATCTCTTCTCCGACACTCGTGGGACCAACATATGAACAATTTAAACTCAAAACAACATAAGCAAACAAAAGAAACTAACAAATCAGAAGGGGCAGCAAGCTCCGAGAAGCGAGCAGCGTTCAAAACGAGCTCTCAATCTGCCACCACGATGACTGTAGTCAAACTTAGTCAGAGTGGACCGGCGGCAAGCGCTGACACTGGGACTGAGGTTAAGCCTAGCCCCAGGACATCGGCACCTCCTGCGGTGGTTATCGGAACCAGACCAATTAGTCGACGTCCTGTGGCTATGCGGAGAGCTGGTGAAGAGACTGCCACAGGTAGCACCGAGGCCAGTGCTCCTGCCGGAAAATGGCCGACAGTAAGGATCACTGATCCAACTAAAGCAGGGTACCTGGAGAGGCGTAATGCCGCCAGGATACTCAAAAGGCTGCACGATTCTCCACCAACAACGGAGGAGCTGACGAAGGAGGTAAGTGAGTCGATAGAGTGGGCGAAGAAGGTTCTTCCTAACTTCACCCTCGAAAGGCCAACCACATCGTCAGCTGCCACCAAAAGACAGAGGTCTACTGAAGAGGTTAAACCGTCAGCGAAAAGACCGAAAAATCGAGGCATAGCGCCTAATAAATCGTTTGCGGAAGTGGCCCGCAATCGCATCATCATTGGTGTCCTGGATGAGGGTGATCCCGAAGGAAGAATTCCCAGAGCCCAATGGAAATGGGTGCAGGCCGCTCTGACCAACGTAACGCTGGAAGTGCTACTAAGCAATCCAGGTCCGCCCCCATCATGTACTGATGCTGGCTGGTACCAAGGCCAGATCAAAATTATAGCCTGCGATGACGAAAGATCGGTGGAGCTATACAAGACTGCAATAGCGAAGATCGGGGAAGTCTACCCTGGAGCGAAGCTCGTGGTAGTAGACAAAAAAGACATCCCGTCTCGACCGAGGGCACGAGTTTGGGTCCCTACACCCTCTGACCCACAGCAAGTCATGCAGATAATAAGTGCATGCAACCCAGGCCTTCCTACGGGGAGCTGGAAATTTGTCAAGGCCTTTGACAATACCGTAACAGTAGACGGTGTGGTGACGAAACGTGCCACAACGCAAGTAATGCTGTTACTAACAAACGATTCTCTAGAACCTTTGGCGAAAAGCGAAGGTATGATAAATTATGGTTTTGGCAAGGTTAAGATCAGAACCTATAAAACAGATGCTGATGCCATCGACCAATTGGCCTCAGAAATTGAGGCCAATGACGCTGAGGAAGATCCTATGGAGTCCTCAAGCGATGTCGAAAGCATCGACATAGAAGGATACTGCTCGTCAGGGTCTGAGCTCACAGCTAGACTCAAGAAAATGAGTACAAGTACGACGACTGAGCTTAAAGCTGGTTTGAGTACAACATACTCAGAAAAAGAGCTCTTGAGCGACTCACAAGAAGATACAGAGAGTGTTAACCATGCGTCTTCTACAAATAAATTTACATCATAGTAAACTAGCATCGCAAGCCCTAATTGATCGCATGGCAGCAGACAACCCTGATTTTGTCCTCATTCAGGAGCCATGGATCAATGGAGGGCGCATCTGCGGGTTGAGGACACCGAAATATAAGCTGTATACAGCAGACTGTGAAGGTAAATCAAGGTCTTGTATTATGGCAAAAACAGAACTAACCACATTTATGATTTATAAATATAGCAATAAAGACACAACTACGATAAGCTGGGAGACAGATGGTAACAAGTACCGGCTATCGTCCTTCTATATGGCACACGGGGATCCAGTCCCATCGCAGCTGTTAAAAGAGCTAATACTGGACAGCGAAGCCTGCGGCAAGATACTACTTATGGGAGGCGACGCAAACGCCCATCACACTACCTGGGGTAGTTCAGATATTAACGAGCGGGGTGAGTCACTCTTTAATTTTATTATGAGTACCAAATTACTGCTCTGCAATCGCGGTAATGAGCCTACCTTTATTGTACGTAATCGTCGGGAAGTCCTTGACATTACGTTAGTCTCAGACTCAATTATAGATAGAATAGTGAATTGGAGGGTGCTTAATACACATTCATTCTCTGATCACAGATATATAGAATGCACGCTCCAAGAAGAGGTCATTCATCCTAAAGCACAAAAATTTAGGAACCATAGGAAAACAAACTGGCTAAGATATTCCCAAGAACTAGCAGAACGTTTGCCCATGGATCCTCCCTTTAACCCCTCTAGCACAGAGGCATTAGATAACATGGTCAATAGACTGACTAATTGCTGCAACCAAGCCCTGCATAAGGCTTGTCCGGCAGCCAGGTATAGAGGGAAGAATAAGCCACCCTGGTGGACACCCGAACTGAAAAAGCTACAAAAGAATTGCAGGAAACAATTCAACAGAGCCAAACTCTCCCAAAGCGAATGTGAATGGGACCTATACTATGACAAATTAAAAATATATAAGAAAGAAATAAGGAAAGCAAAAAGGTCTTCATGGAGAACTTTTTGTGGGGAGATCGAGACTACGGTGGAGGCATCTCGACTGAGGAAAATCCTAACCAAGTCTGCTCAACCCATAGGGTATCTTCAGAAGCCAGACTCCAGCTGGACAGAATCCAGCGAAGAATCACTAGACCTATTACTAAATACCCACTTCCCAGGTAACTTAGAGGAAGCGATAACCACCAATACTCCAACTTCGGATGCGGTACTAGGTACCGACATCCCCAACATTGTCACAGAAGCCAAGATAACTTGGGCTGTAGAAAATTTCCATCCATATAAAACACCGGGACCAGACGGGATAATCCCTGCGCAACTACAACAAACATTGGACAACATTATGCAATGGCTGATAACCATATTCAGAGCAGTATTACGACTAAACTACGTCCCCCTAAGATGGAGGGAAGTCAAAGTAGTTTTCATACCAAAGGCTGGTAGGAGCTCGCATACAAAGCCTAAAGACTTCAGACCTATTAGCCTTTCCTCATTCCTATTAAAGACGCTAGAGCGATTAATAGACGCCTTTATAAGGGAAAACTTGACCCCGTCGCTACTGGCGAGATCACAACACGCTTACTGTAAAGGTAGATCCACAGAGACAGCATTAAATTCACTAGTTTCAGAGATAGAGAAATCAATAGAGGACAAAGAGTATTCTCTGGTAGCCTTCCTAGACATAGAAGGCGCTTTCAACAACATCCTACCGGAGGCCATAACAAGCGCAATGACTGACTTGGGTGTCGCCGAGGGCCTTGTGAAATTTACTAAACAGTTGCTACTAGGCAGGTTAGTAATTTCGACGTTGGGCCCCTCGACGATACGCAGATCCGTCAGGAGGGGCACCCCTCAGGGCGGTGTACTTTCTCCTCTGCTGTGGATTCTGGCAATGAATCAATTGTTGAAGAATCTAGAGGAAAGGAGAATACACGTAGTGGCCTACGCAGACGATGTTGCAATATTAATAAGAGGGAAATTCCCAGATACCCTCCGCAATATAATGCAAAATGCTTTGAACGATGTAAGCCGGTGGGCTGCATCGAGTGGTCTTGGGGTAAATCCCAGCAAAACAGAACTAATTATGTTCACCAGAAAATACAGGTTACCTGTCCTAAATCCCCCTACTCTTGAGGGTATCACACTATCAATTGGGGAAGAGGCGAGCTACCTAGGACTGATATTAGATAGGAAGCTGTCGTGGAAACAAACGATTAATGATAGAGTAAAAAAAGCAGCCACAGCACTCTATACATGCAAAAGAATTGTAGGGGCAAAATGGGGCCTAACCCCAAAAATAGTACACTGGCTATATACAGCAGTGGTACGGCCTATCATGACATACGGTGCATTGGTCTGGTGGCCAATACTCGAGAAAAGAACAACAGTAAAACGCCTAGAAAGTATTCAAAGAGGTGCTAGTCTCTGCATAAGCGGGGCACTAAAGACTACACCCACGGCAGCGATGAATGTCATGCTGCATTTATTACCGATTGAGGCCTACAGCAAGCAGCTGGCGGCGAAATCGGCACTTAGGCTAAGAGAATCTTCTAACTTGGCCACTAACAGAAGGGGTCACGCTAGAATACTAGACGAATATCCCTTCCTACATCAAGCGACAGACTTTTGTAGCTCAGTAGAGTTGCACTTAAACACATCCTTCACCATAACTTTCCCAACGAGGGAAGATTGGGACAATGGGATAATAGACAATAAAAGCGGAATCAGCATCTATACAGACGGTTCCAAGCTAAATGATCAAGTAGGCGGAGGCATTTATTCTAAAGGAATGTATGCCAACACCTCATTCCGGTTACCGGATCACTGCAGTGTATTTCAAGCTGAAATTTTGGCTATCAGGGAGGGCCTGCTAGCCCTAAATAAAAGAGTCCTCACCACAAGGGATATAAACATATTTTCAGATAGCCAATCGGCCCTGAAAGCTTTAAAATCGCCCAATATTAACTCGAAGACAGTAAAAGAATGTATCGACGTTTTGACAGAACTATCACAGTACTTTGCAATAAACCTGCTCTGGGTGCCGGGTCATAGAGACATAGAAGGCAACTGCAAAGCAGACGAATTAGCGAGATTGGGGACCACGTTACCGATCCAACCAGACAAAGCGGACATTCCTATACCCTTAGCAACTTGTAAGATGCTTATAGATAAACACACTATCAGTGCTGCCAACAGGCTGTGGTCTCAGACCTTGACCTGTAGAACTAGTAAAATGACGTGGCCGGAATGGAACATGGGCCGCACAAACCGACTGTTAAAACTAAACAGGAAAAATATGAGAAATCTACTAGGGGTCCTAACAGGGCATTGTCTGATTGGCAGACATGCCAGTAGACTGGGAGCGCCCTATAACGACTACTGCAGAAGCTGTAACGATATTGAAGAAGAAGAGACTATAGAACACTTTCTATGCGGGTGCATGGCTCTGGATGGAAGAAGGTTCAATATTTTAGGAAAAAGTTCCCTGAATAACTTGGCAGAAGTAGCCAATGTAAAAATAACAAGTCTTGTTAAATATATTAAAGCCACAGGTTGGTTCAATGAGGACGATGTAGAGTGAGGAGAGGGGACAGCCCTGGTGGTATCACAATGGGCCTACAGCAGGCCTAGGTGTGTCAACCGACAACCACTATACCTACCTACCTACCTACCTAGATAAGACTCCCCTCTTTCCAACAATGTACACTTCTTTGGCAATTGGTTGGAAATTGGATGTAAAACAATCACAAAATGTCAGAAAAAAGCCTTTCTGACTCGAATTTTTCTGAACATTTTTGGCGGTAAAAGTCCCATAGTTCCCTCAATTCTGCTCCGATTTCGCTGAAGCTTTCATTAGAAGTTAGGTAAGACTCTCCTCTTTCCAACAATGTACACTTCTTTGGCAATTGGTTGGAAATTGGATGTAAAACAATCACAAAATGTCAGAAAAAAGCCTTTCTGACTCGAATTTTTCTGAACATTTTTGGCGGTAAAAGTCGCATAGTTCGCTCAATTCTGCTCCGATTTCGCTGAAACTTTCATTAAAAGTTAGATAAGACTCTCCTCTTTCCAACAATGTACACTTCTTTGGCAATTGGTTGGAAATTGGATGTAAAACAATCACAAAATGTCAGAAAAAAGCCTTTCTGACTCGAATTTTTCTGAACATTTTTGGCGGTAAAAGTCCCATAGTTCCCTCAATTCTGCTCCGATTTCGCTGAAACTTTCATTAAAAGTTAGATAAGACTCTCCTCTTTCCAACAATGTACACTTCTTTGGCAATTGGTTGGAAATTGGATGTAAAACAATCACAAAATGTCAGAAAAAAGCCTTTCTGACTCGAATTTTTCTGAACATTTTTGGCGGTAAAAGTCGCATAGTTCCCTCAATTCTGCTCTGATTTCGCTGAAACTTTGAGTAGAAGTTAGATAAGACTCTCCTCTTTCCAACAGTGTACACTTCTTTGGCGATTGGTTGGAAATTGGATGTAAAACAATCACAAAATGTCAGAAAAAAGCCTTTCTGACTCGAATTTTTCTGAACATTTTTGGCGGTAAAAGTCCCATAGTTCCCTCAATTCTGCTCCGATTTCGCTGAAACTTTCATTAAAAGTTAGATAAGACTCTCCTCTTTCCAACAATGTACACTTCTTTGGCGATTGGTTGGAAATTGGATGTAAAACAATCACAAAATGTCAGAAAAAAGCCTCATTGACTCGAATTTTTTTGAAACTTTTTTTGGCGGTAAAAGTCCCATAGTTCCCTCAATTCTGCTCCGATTTCGCTGAAACTTTCATTAAAAGTTAGATAAGGCTCTCTTCTTTCTAACAATGTACACTTCTTTGGCAATTGGTTGGAAATTGGATGTAAAACAATCACAAAATGTCAGAAAAAAGCCTTTCTGACTCGAATTTTTCTGAACATTTTTGGCGGTAAAAGTCGCATAGTTCCCTCAATTCTGCGCTCCGATTTCGCTGAAACTTTCATTAAAAGTTAGGTAGGACTCTCCTCTTTCCAACAATGTACACTTCTTTGGCAATTGGTTGGAAATTGGATGTAAAACAATCACAAAATGTCAGAAAAAAGCCTTTCTGACTCGAATTTTTCTGAACATTTTTGGCGGTAAAAGTCGCATAGTTCCCTCAATTCTGCTCCGATTTCGCTGAAACTTTCATTAAAAGTTAGATAAGACTCTCCTCTTTCCAACAATGTACACTTCTTTGGCGATTGGTTGGAAATTGGATGTAAAACAATCACAAAATGTCACATAAAAGCCTCATTGACTCGAATTTTTTTGAAACTTTTTTTGGCGGTAAAAGTCCCATAGTTCCCTCAATTCTGCTCCGATTTCGCTGAAACTTTCATTAAAAGTTAGATAAGACTCTCCTCTTTCCAACAATGTACACTTCTTTGGCAATTGGTTGGAAATTGGATGTAAAACAATCACAAAATGTCACATAAAAGCCTCATTGACTCGAATTTTTTTGAAACTTTTTTTGGCGGTAAAAGTCCCATAGTTCCCTCAATTCTGCTCCGATTTCGCTGAAACTTTCATTAAAAGTTAGGTAAGACTCTCCTCTTTCCAACTTTCCAACAATGTACACTTCTTTGGCAATTGGTTGGAAATTGGATGTAAAACAATCACAAAATGTCAGAAAAAAGCCTTTCTGACTCGAATTTTTCTGAACATTTTTGGCGGTAAAAGTCGCATAGTTCCCTCAATTCTGCTCCGATTTCGCTGAAACTTTCATTAGAAGTTAGATAAGACTCTTCTCTTTCCAACAATGTACACTTCTTTGGCAATTGGTTGGAAATTGGATGTAAAACAATCACAAAATGTCAGAAAAAAGCCTTTCTGACTCGAATTTTTCTGAACATTTTTGGCGGTAAAAGTCGCATAGTTCCCTCAATTCTGCTCTGATTTCGCTGAAACTTTCATTAAAAGTTAGATAAGACTCTCCTCTTTCCAACAGTGTACACTTCTTTGGCGATTGGTTGGAAATTGGATGTAAAACAATCACAAAATGTCAGAAAAAAGCCTTTCTGACTCGAATTTTTCTGAACATTTTTGGCGGTAAAAGTCGCATAGTTCGCTCAATTCTGCTCCGATTTCGCTGAAACTTTCATTAAAAGTTAGATAAGACTCTCCTCTTTCCAACAGTGTACACTTCTTTGGCGATTGGTTGGAAATTGGATGTAAAACAATCACAAAATATCAGAAAAAAGCCTTTCTGACTCGAATTTTTCTGAACATTTTTGGCGGTAAAAGTCCCATAGTTCCCTCAATTCTGCTCCGATTTCGCTGAAACTTTCATTAAAAGTTAGATAAGACTCCCCTCTTTCCAACAATGTACACTTCTTTGGCAATTGGTTGGAAATTGGATGTAAAACAATCACAAAATGTCAGAAAAAAGCCTTTCTGACTCGAATTTTTCTGAACATTTTTGGCGGTAAAAGTCCCATAGTTCCCTCAATTCTGCTCCGATTTCGCTGAAACTTTCATTAAAAGTTAGGTAAGACTCTCCTCTTTCCAACAATGTACACTTCTTTGGCAATTGGTTGGAAATTGGATGTAAAACAATCACAAAATGTCAGAAAAAAGCCTTTCTGACTCGAATTTTTCTGAACATTTTTGGCGGTAAAAGTCGCATAGTTCGCTCAATTCTGCTCCGATTTCGCTGAAGCTTTCATTAGAAGTTAGGTAAGACTCTCCTCTTTCCAACAATGTACACTTCTTTGGCAATTGGTTGGAAATTGGATGTAAAACAATCACAAAATGTCAGAAAAAAGCCTTTCTGACTCGAATTTTTCTGAACATTTTTGGCGGTAAAAGTCGCATAGTTCCCTCAATTCTGCTCCGATTTCGCTGAAACTTTCATTAAAAGTTAGATAAGACTCTCCTCTTTCCAACAATGTACACTTCTTTGGCGATTGGTTGGAAATTGGATGTAAAACAATCACAAAATGTCACATAAAAGCCTCATTGACTCGAATTTTTTTGAAACTTTTTTTGGCGGTAAAAGTCCCATAGTTCCCTCAATTCTGCTCCGATTTCGCTGAAACTTTCATTAAAAGTTAGATAAGACTCTCCTCTTTCCAACAGTGTACACTTCTTTGGCGATTGGTTGGAAATTGGATGTAAAACAATCACAAAATATCAGAAAAAAGCCTTTCTGACTCGAATTTTTCTGAACATTTTTGGCGGTAAAAGTCCCATAGTTCCCTCAATTCTGCTCCGATTTCGCTGAAACTTTCATTAAAAGTTAGATAAGACTCTCCTCTTTCCAACAGTGTACACTTCTTTGGCGATTGGTTGGAAATTGGATGTAAAACAATCACAAAATGTCAGAAAAAAGCCTTTCTGACTCGAATTTTTCTGAACATTTTTGGCGGTAAAAGTCCCATAGTTCCCTCAATTCTGCTCCGATTTCGCTGAAGCTTTCATTAGAAGTTAGGTAAGACTCTCCTCTTTCCAACAATGTACACTTCTTTGGCAATTGGTTGGAAATTGGATGTAAAACAATCACAAAATGTCAGAAAAAAGCCTTTCTGACTCGAATTTTTCTGAACATTTTTGGCGGTAAAAGTCGCATAGTTCGCTCAATTCTGCTCCGATTTCGCTGAAACTTTCATTAAAAGTTAGATAAGACTCTCCTCTTTCCAACAATGTACACTTCTTTGGCAATTGGTTGGAAATTGGATGTAAAACAATCACAAAATGTCAGAAAAAAGCCTTTCTGACTCGAATTTTTCTGAACATTTTTGGCGGTAAAAGTCCCATAGTTCCCTCAATTCTGCTCCGATTTCGCTGAAACTTTCATTAAAAGTTAGATAAGACTCTCCTCTTTCCAACAATGTACACTTCTTTGGCAATTGGTTGGAAATTGGATGTAAAACAATCACAAAATGTCAGAAAAAAGCCTTTCTGACTCGAATTTTTCTGAACATTTTTGGCGGTAAAAGTCGCATAGTTCCCTCAATTCTGCTCTGATTTCGCTGAAACTTTGAGTAGAAGTTAGATAAGACTCTCCTCTTTCCAACAGTGTACACTTCTTTGGCGATTGGTTGGAAATTGGATGTAAAACAATCACAAAATGTCAGAAAAAAGCCTTTCTGACTCGAATTTTTCTGAACATTTTTGGCGGTAAAAGTCCCATAGTTCCCTCAATTCTGCTCCGATTTCGCTGAAACTTTCATTAAAAGTTAGATAAGACTCTCCTCTTTCCAACAATGTACACTTCTTTGGCGATTGGTTGGAAATTGGATGTAAAACAATCACAAAATGTCAGAAAAAAGCCTCATTGACTCGAATTTTTTTGAAACTTTTTTTGGCGGTAAAAGTCCCATAGTTCCCTCAATTCTGCTCCGATTTCGCTGAAACTTTCATTAAAAGTTAGATAAGGCTCTCTTCTTTCTAACAATGTACACTTCTTTGGCAATTGGTTGGAAATTGGATGTAAAACAATCACAAAATGTCAGAAAAAAGCCTTTCTGACTCGAATTTTTCTGAACATTTTTGGCGGTAAAAGTCGCATAGTTCCCTCAATTCTGCTCCGATTTCGCTGAAACTTTCATTAAAAGTTAGATAAGACTCTCCTCTTTCCAACAATGTACACTTCTTTGGCGATTGGTTGGAAATTGGATGTAAAACAATCACAAAATGTCACATAAAAGCCTCATTGACTCGAATTTTTTTGAAACTTTTTTTGGCGGTAAAAGTCCCATAGTTCCCTCAATTCTGCTCCGATTTCGCTGAAACTTTCATTAAAAGTTAGATAAGACTCTCCTCTTTCCAACAATGTACACTTCTTTGGCAATTGGTTGGAAATTGGATGTAAAACAATCACAAAATGTCACATAAAAGCCTCATTGACTCGAATTTTTTTGAAACTTTTTTTGGCGGTAAAAGTCCCATAGTTCCCTCAATTCTGCTCCGATTTCGCTGAAACTTTCATTAAAAGTTAGGTAAGACTCTCCTCTTTCCAACTTTCCAACAATGTACACTTCTTTGGCAATTGGTTGGAAATTGGATGTAAAACAATCACAAAATGTCAGAAAAAAGCCTTTCTGACTCGAATTTTTCTGAACATTTTTGGCGGTAAAAGTCGCATAGTTCCCTCAATTCTGCTCCGATTTCGCTGAAACTTTCATTAGAAGTTAGATAAGACTCTCCTCTTTCTAACAATGTACACTTCTTTGGCGATTGGTTGGAAATTGGATGTAAAACAATCACAAAATGTCAGAAAAAAGCCTTTCTGACTCGAATTTTTCTGAACATTTTTGGCGGTAAAAGTCGCATAGTTCCCTCAATTCTGCTCTGATTTCGCTGAAACTTTCATTAAAAGTTAGATAAGACTCTCCTCTTTCCAACAGTGTACACTTCTTTGGCGATTGGTTGGAAATTGGATGTAAAACAATCACAAAATGTCAGAAAAAAGCCTTTCTGACTCGAATTTTTCTGAACATTTTTGGCGGTAAAAGTCGCATAGTTCCCTCAATTCTGCTCCGATTTCGCTGAAACTTTCATTAAAAGTTAGATAAGGCTCTCTTCTTTCTAACAGTGTGCACTTCTTTGGCAATTGGTTGGAAATTGGATGTAAAACAATCACAAAATGTCAGAAAAAAGCCTTTCTGACTCGAATTTTTCTGAACATTTTTGGCGGCAAAAGTCCCATAGTTCCCTCAATTCTGCTCCGATTTCGCTGAAACTTTCATTAAAAGTTAGATAAGACTCTCCTCTTTCCAACAATGTACACTTCTTTGGCGATTGGTTGGAAATTGGATGTAAAACAATCACAAAATGTCAGAAAAAAGCCTTTCTGACTCGAATTTTTCTGAACATTTTTGGCGGTAAAAGTCCCATAGTTCCCTCAATTCTGCTCCGATTTCGCTGAAACTTTCATCAAAAGTTAGATAAGACTCCCCTCTTTCCAACAATGTACACTTCTTTGGCAATTGGTTGGAAATTGGATGTAAAACAATCACAAAATGTCAGAAAAAAGCCTCATTGACTCGAATTTTTCTGAACATTTTTGGCGGTAAAAGTCGCATAGTTCGCTCAATTCTGCTCCGATTTCGCTGAAACTTTCATTAAAAGTTAGATAAGACTCTCCTCTTTCCAACAATGTACACTTCTTTGGCAATTGGTTGGAAATTGGATGTAAAACAATCACAAAATGTCAGAAAAAAGCCTTTCTGACTCGAATTTTTCTGAACATTTTTGGCGGTAAAAGTCCCATAGTTCCCTCAATTCTGCTCCGATTTCGCTGAAACTTTCATTAAAAGTTAGATAAGACTCTCCTCTTTCCAACAATGTACACTTCTTTGGCGATTGGTTGGAAATTGGATGTAAAACAATCACAAAATGTCAGAAAAAAGCCTTTCTGACTCGAATTTTTCTGAACATTTTTGGCGGTAAAAGTCCCATAGTTCCCTCAATTCTGCTCCGATTTCGCTGAAACTTTCATCAAAAGTTAGATAAGACTCCCCTCTTTCCAACAATGTACACTTCTTTGGCAATTGGTTGGAAATTGGATGTAAAACAATCACAAAATGTCAGAAAAAAGCCTCATTGACTCGAATTTTTCTGAACATTTTTGGCGGTAAAAGTCGCATAGTTCGCTCAATTCTGCTCCGATTTCGCTGAAACTTTCATTAAAAGTTAGATAAGACTCTCCTCTTTCCAACAATGTACACTTCTTTGGCAATTGGTTGGAAATTGGATGTAAAACAATCACAAAATGTCAGAAAAAAGCCTTTCTGACTCGAATTTTTCTGAACATTTTTGGCGGTAAAAGTCCCATAGTTCCCTCAATTCTGCTCCGATTTCGCTGAAACTTTCATTAAAAGTTAGATAAGACTCTCCTCTTTCCAACAATGTACACTTCTTTGGCGATTGGTTGGAAATTGGATGTAAAACAATCACAAAATGTCAGAAAAAAGCCTTTCTGACTCGAATTTTTCTGAACATTTTTGGCGGTAAAAGTCGCATAGTTCCCTCAATTCTGCTCCGATTTCGCTGAAACTTTCATTAAAAGTTAGATAAGGCTCTCTTCTTTCTAACAGTGTGCACTTCTTTGGCAATTGGTTGGAAATTGGATGTAAAACAATCACAAAATGTCAGAAAAAAGCCTTTCTGACTCGAATTTTTCTGAACATTTTTGGCGGCAAAAGTCCCATAGTTCCCTCAATTCTGCTCCGATTTCGCTGAAACTTTCATTAAAAGTTAGATAAGACTCTCCTCTTTCCAACAATGTACACTTCTTTGGCGATTGGTTGGAAATTGGATGTAAAACAATCACAAAATGTCAGAAAAAAGCCTTTCTGACTCGAATTTTTCTGAACATTTTTGGCGGTAAAAGTCCCATAGTTCCCTCAATTCTGCTCCGATTTCGCTGAAACTTTCATCAAAAGTTAGATAAGACTCCCCTCTTTCCAACAATGTACACTTCTTTGGCAATTGGTTGGAAATTGGATGTAAAACAATCACAAAATGTCAGAAAAAAGCCTCATTGACTCGAATTTTTCTGAACATTTTTGGCGGTAAAAGTCGCATAGTTCGCTCAATTCTGCTCCGATTTCGCTGAAACTTTCATTAAAAGTTAGATAAGACTCTCCTCTTTCCAACAATGTACACTTCTTTGGCAATTGGTTGGAAATTGGATGTAAAACAATCACAAAATGTCAGAAAAAAGCCTTTCTGACTCGAATTTTTCTGAACATTTTTGGCGGTAAAAGTCCCATAGTTCCCTCAATTCTGCTCCGATTTCGCTGAAACTTTCATTAAAAGTTAGATAAGACTCTCCTCTTTCCAACAATGTACACTTCTTTGGCGATTGGTTGGAAATTGGATGTAAAACAATCACAAAATGTCAGAAAAAAGCCTTTCTGACTCGAATTTTTCTGAACATTTTTGGCGGTAAAAGTCCCATAGTTCCCTCAATTCTGCTCCGATTTCGCTGAAACTTTCATCAAAAGTTAGATAAGACTCCCCTCTTTCCAACAATGTACACTTCTTTGGCAATTGGTTGGAAATTGGATGTAAAACAATCACAAAATGTCAGAAAAAAGCCTCATTGACTCGAATTTTTCTGAACATTTTTGGCGGTAAAAGTCGCATAGTTCGCTCAATTCTGCTCCGATTTCGCTGAAACTTTCATTAAAAGTTAGATAAGACTCTCCTCTTTCCAACAATGTACACTTCTTTGGCAATTGGTTGGAAATTGGATGTAAAACAATCACAAAATGTCAGAAAAAAGCCTTTCTGACTCGAATTTTTCTGAACATTTTTGGCGGTAAAAGTCCCATAGTTCCCTCAATTCTGCTCCGATTTCGCTGAAACTTTCATTAAAAGTTAGATAAGACTCTCCTCTTTCCAACAATGTACACTTCTTTGGCGATTGGTTGGAAATTGGATGTAAAACAATCACAAAATGTCAGAAAAAAGCCTTTCTGACTCGAATTTTTCTGAACATTTTTGGCGGTAAAAGTCCCATAGTTCCCTCAATTCTGCTCCGATTTCGCTGAAACTTTCATTAAAAGTTAGATAAGACTCCCCTCTTTCCAACAATGTACACTTCTTTGGCTATTGGTTGGAAATTGGATGTAAAACAATCACAAAATGTCAGAAAAAAGCCTTTCTGACTCGAATTTTTCTGAACATTTTTGGCGGTAAAAGTCGCATAGTTCGCTCAATTCTGCTCCGATTTCGCTGAAACTTTCATTAGAAGTTAGATAAGACTCTCCTCTTTCCAACAATGTACACTTCTTTGGCGATTGGTTGGAAATTGGATGTAAAACAATCACAAAATGTCACATAAAAGCCTCATTGACTCGAATTTTTTTGAAACTTTTTTTGGCGGTAAAAGTCCCATAGTTCCCTCAATTCTGCTCCGATTTCGCTGAAACTTTCATTAAAAGTTAGATAAGACTCTCCTCTTTCCAACAATGTACACTTCTTTGGCGATTGGTTGGAAATTGGATGTAAAACAATCACAAAATGTCAGAAAAAAGCCTTTCTGACTCGAATTTTTCTGAACATTTTTGGCGGTAAAAGTCGCATAGTTCCCTCAATTCTGCTCCGATTTCGCTGAGACTTTCATTAAAAGTTAGATAAGACTCTCCTCTTTCCAACAATGTACACTTCTTTGGCGATTGGTTGGAAATTGGATGTAAAACAATCACAAAATGTCAGAAAAAAGCCTTTCTGACTCGAATTTTTCTGAACATTTTTGGCGGTAAAAGTCGCATAGTTCGCTCAATTCTGCTCCGATTTCGCTGAAACTTTCATTAGAAGTTAGATAAGACTCTCCTCTTTCCAACAATGTACACTTCTTTGGCGATTGGTTGGAAATTGGATGTAAAACAATCACAAAATGTCACATAAAAGCCTCATTGACTCGAATTTTTTTGAAACTTTTTTTGGCGGTAAAAGTCCCATAGTTCCCTCAATTCTGCTCCGATTTCGCTGAAACTTTCATTAAAAGTTAGATAAGGCTCTCTTCTTTCTAACAGTGTGCACTTCTTTGGCAATTGGTTGGAAATTGGATGTAAAACAATCACAAAATGTCAGAAAAAAGCCTTTCTGACTCGAATTTTTCTGAACATTTTTGGCGGCAAAAGTCCCATAGTTCCCTCAATTCTGCTCCGATTTCGCTGAAACTTTCATTAAAAGTTAGATAAGACTCTCCTCTTTCCAACAATGTACACTTCTTTGGCGATTGGTTGGAAATTGGATGTAAAACAATCACAAAATGTCAGAAAAAAGCCTTTCTGACTCGAATTTTTCTGAACATTTTTGGCGGTAAAAGTCCCATAGTTCCCTCAATTCTGCTCCGATTTCGCTGAAACTTTCATTAAAAGTTAGATAAGACTCCCCTCTTTCCAACAATGTACACTTCTTTGGCAATTGGTTGGAAATTGGATGTAAAACAATCACAAAATGTCAGAAAAAAGCCTTTCTGACTCGAATTTTTCTGAACATTTTTGGCGGTAAAAGTCCCATAGTTCGCTCAATTCTGCTCCGATTTCGCTGAAACTTTCATTAAAAGTTAGATAAGACTCTCCTCTTTCCAACAATGTACACTTCTTTGGCAATTGGTTGGAAATTGGATGTAAAACAATCACAAAATGTCAGAAAAAAGCCTTTCTGACTCGAATTTTTCTGAACATTTTTGGCGGTAAAAGTCCCATAGTTCCCTCAATTCTGCTCCGATTTCGCTGAAACTTTCATTAAGAGTTAGATAAGACTCTCCTCTTTCCAACAATGTACACTTCTTTGGCAATTGGTTGGAAATTGGATGTAAAACAATCACAAAATTTCACATAAAAGCCTCATTGACTCGAATTTTTTGAAACTTTTTTTGGCGGTAAAAGTCCCATAGTTCCCTCA
The DNA here is from genome assembly GCF_027943255.1 of Anastrepha obliqua. Classification (NCBI taxonomy): domain Eukaryota; kingdom Metazoa; phylum Arthropoda; class Insecta; order Diptera; family Tephritidae; genus Anastrepha; species Anastrepha obliqua. Next base: position 55,678 of record NW_026562248.1, read on the forward strand.
ATTCTGCTCCGATTTCGCTGAAACTTTCATTAAAAGTTAGGTAAGACTCTCCTCTTTCCAACAATGTACACTTCTTTGGCAATTGGTTGGAAATTGGATGTAAAACAATCACAAAATGTCAGAAAAAAGCCTTTCTGACTCGAATTTTTCTGAACATTTTTGGCGGTAAAAGTCGCATAGTTCCCTCAATTCTGCTCCGATTTCGCTGAAACTTTCATTAGAAGTTAGATAAGACTCTCCTCTTTCTAACAATGTACACTTCTTTGGCGATTGGTTGGAAATTGGATGTAAAACAATCACAAAATGTCAGAAAAAAGCCTTTCTGACTCGAATTTTTCTGAACATTTTTGGCGGTAAAAGTCGCATAGTTCCCTCAATTCTGCTCTGATTTCGCTGAAACTTTCATTAAAAGTTAGATAAGACTCTCCTCTTTCCAACAGTGTACACTTCTTTGGCGATTGGTTGGAAATTGGATGTAAAACAATCACAAAATGTCAGAAAAAAGCCTTTCTGACTCGAATTTTTCTGAACATTTTTGGCGGTAAAAGTCGCATAGTTCCCTCAATTCTGCTCCGATTTCGCTGAAACTTTCATTAAAAGTTAGATAAGGCTCTCTTCTTTCTAACAGTGTGCACTTCTTTGGCAATTGGTTGGAAATTGGATGTAAAACAATCACAAAATGTCAGAAAAAAGCCTTTCTGACTCGAATTTTTCTGAACATTTTTGGCGGCAAAAGTCCCATAGTTCCCTCAATTCTGCTCCGATTTCGCTGAAACTTTCATTAAAAGTTAGATAAGACTCTCCTCTTTCCAACAATGTACACTTCTTTGGCGATTGGTTGGAAATTGGATGTAAAACAATCACAAAATGTCAGAAAAAAGCCTTTCTGACTCGAATTTTTCTGAACATTTTTGGCGGTAAAAGTCCCATAGTTCCCTCAATTCTGCTCCGATTTCGCTGAAACTTTCATCAAAAGTTAGATAAGACTCCCCTCTTTCCAACAATGTACACTTCTTTGGCAATTGGTTGGAAATTGGATGTAAAACAATCACAAAATATCACATAAAAGCCTCATTGACTCGAATTTTTTTGAAACTTTTTTTGGCGGTAAAAGTCCCATAGTTCGCTCAATTCTGCTCCGATTTCGCTGAAACTTTCATTAAAAGTTAGATAAGACTCTCCTCTTTCCAACAATGTACACTTCTTTGGCAATTGGTTGGAAATTGGATGTAAAACAATCACAAAATGTCAGAAAAAAGCCTTTCTGACTCGAATTTTTCTGAACATTTTTGGCGGTAAAAGTCCCATAGTTCCCTCAATTCTGCTCCGATTTCGCTGAAACTTTCATTAAAAGTTAGATAAGACTCTCCTCTTTCCAACAATGTACACTTCTTTGGCGATTGGTTGGAAATTGGATGTAAAACAATCACAAAATGTCAGAAAAAAGCCTTTCTGACTCGAATTTTTCTGAACATTTTTGGCGGTAAAAGTCCCATAGTTCCCTCAATTCTGCTCCGATTTCGCTGAAACTTTCATTAAAAGTTAGATAAGACTCCCCTCTTTCCAACAATGTACACTTCTTTGGCTATTGGTTGGAAATTGGATGTAAAACAATCACAAAATGTCAGAAAAAAGCCTTTCTGACTCGAATTTTTCTGAACATTTTTGGCGGTAAAAGTCGCATAGTTCGCTCAATTCTGCTCCGATTTCGCTGAAACTTTCATTAGAAGTTAGATAAGACTCTCCTCTTTCCAACAATGTACACTTCTTTGGCGATTGGTTGGAAATTGGATGTAAAACAATCACAAAATGTCACATAAAAGCCTCATTGACTCGAATTTTTTTGAAACTTTTTTTGGCGGTAAAAGTCCCATAGTTCCCTCAATTCTGCTCCGATTTCGCTGAAACTTTCATTAAAAGTTAGATAAGACTCTCCTCTTTCCAACAATGTACACTTCTTTGGCGATTGGTTGGAAATTGGATGTAAAACAATCACAAAATGTCAGAAAAAAGCCTTTCTGACTCGAATTTTTCTGAACATTTTTGGCGGTAAAAGTCGCATAGTTCCCTCAATTCTGCTCCGATTTCGCTGAGACTTTCATTAAAAGTTAGATAAGACTCTCCTCTTTCCAACAATGTACACTTCTTTGGCGATTGGTTGGAAATTGGATGTAAAACAATCACAAAATGTCAGAAAAAAGCCTTTCTGACTCGAATTTTTCTGAACATTTTTGGCGGTAAAAGTCGCATAGTTCGCTCAATTCTGCTCCGATTTCGCTGAAACTTTCATTAGAAGTTAGATAAGACTCTCCTCTTTCCAACAATGTACACTTCTTTGGCGATTGGTTGGAAATTGGATGTAAAACAATCACAAAATGTCACATAAAAGCCTCATTGACTCGAATTTTTTTGAAACTTTTTTTGGCGGTAAAAGTCCCATAGTTCCCTCAATTCTGCTCCGATTTCGCTGAAACTTTCATTAAAAGTTAGATAAGGCTCTCTTCTTTCTAACAGTGTGCACTTCTTTGGCAATTGGTTGGAAATTGGATGTAAAACAATCACAAAATGTCAGAAAAAAGCCTTTCTGACTCGAATTTTTCTGAACATTTTTGGCGGCAAAAGTCCCATAGTTCCCTCAATTCTGCTCCGATTTCGCTGAAACTTTCATTAAAAGTTAGATAAGACTCTCCTCTTTCCAACAATGTACACTTCTTTGGCGATTGGTTGGAAATTGGATGTAAAACAATCACAAAATGTCAGAAAAAAGCCTTTCTGACTCGAATTTTTCTGAACATTTTTGGCGGTAAAAGTCCCATAGTTCCCTCAATTCTGCTCCGATTTCGCTGAAACTTTCATTAAAAGTTAGATAAGACTCCCCTCTTTCCAACAATGTACACTTCTTTGGCAATTGGTTGGAAATTGGATGTAAAACAATCACAAAATGTCAGAAAAAAGCCTTTCTGACTCGAATTTTTCTGAACATTTTTGGCGGTAAAAGTCCCATAGTTCGCTCAATTCTGCTCCGATTTCGCTGAAACTTTCATTAAAAGTTAGATAAGACTCTCCTCTTTCCAACAATGTACACTTCTTTGGCAATTGGTTGGAAATTGGATGTAAAACAATCACAAAATGTCAGAAAAAAGCCTTTCTGACTCGAATTTTTCTGAACATTTTTGGCGGTAAAAGTCCCATAGTTCCCTCAATTCTGCTCCGATTTCGCTGAAACTTTCATTAAGAGTTAGATAAGACTCTCCTCTTTCCAACAATGTACACTTCTTTGGCAATTGGTTGGAAATTGGATGTAAAACAATCACAAAATGTCAGAAAAAAGCCTTTCTGACTCGAATTTTTCTGAACATTTTTGGCGGTAAAAGTCCCATAGTTCCCTCAATTCTGCTCCGATTTCGCTGAAACTTTCATTAAAAGTTAGATAAGACTCTCCTCTTTCCAACAATGTACACTTCTTTGGCGATTGGTTGGAAATTGGATGTAAAACAATCACAAAATGTCAGAAAAAAGCCTTTCTGACTCGAATTTTTCTGAACATTTTTGGCGGTAAAAGTCGCATAGTTCGCTCAATTCTGCTCCGATTTCGCTGAAACTTTCATTAAAAGTTAGATAAGACTCTCCTCTTTCCAACAATGTACACTTCTTTGGCGATTGGTTGGAAATTGGATGTAAAACAATCACAAAATGTCACATAAAAGCCTCATTGACTCGAATTTTTTTGAAACTTTTTTTGGCGGTAAAAGTCCCATAGTTCCCTCAATTCTGCTCCGATTTCGCTGAAACTTTCATTAAAAGTTAGATAAGACTCTCCTCTTTCCAACAATGTACACTTCTTTGGCAATTGGTTGGAAATTGGATGTAAAACAATCACAAAATTTCACATAAAAGCCTCATTGACTCGAATTTTTTTGAAACTTTTTTTGGCGGTAAAAGTCCCATAGTTCCCTCAATTCTGCTCCGATTTCGCTGAAACTTTCATTAAAAGTTAGGTAAGACTCTCCTCTTTCCAACAATGTACACTTCTTTGGCAATTGGTTGGAAATTGGATGTAAAACAATCACAAAATGTCAGAAAAAAGCCTTTCTGACTCGAATTTTTCTGAACATTTTTGGCGGTAAAAGTCGCATAGTTCCCTCAATTCTGCTCCGATTTCGCTGAAACTTTCATTAGAAGTTAGATAAGACTCTCCTCTTTCTAACAATGTACACTTCTTTGGCGATTGGTTGGAAATTGGATGTAAAACAATCACAAAATGTCAGAAAAAAGCCTTTCTGACTCGAATTTTTCTGAACATTTTTGGCGGTAAAAGTCGCATAGTTCCCTCAATTCTGCTCTGATTTCGCTGAAACTTTCATTAAAAGTTAGATAAGACTCTCCTCTTTCCAACAATGTACACTTCTTTGGCGATTGGTTGGAAATTGGATGTAAAACAATCACAAAATGTCAGAAAAAAGCCTTTCTGACTCGAATTTTTCTGAACATTTTTGGCGGTAAAAGTCGCATAGTTCCCTCAATTCTGCTCCGATTTCGCTGAAACTTTCATTAAAAGTTAGATAAGACTCTCCTCTTTCCAACAATGTACACTTCTTTGGCAATTGGTTGGAAATTGGATGTAAAACAATCACAAAATGTCAGAAAAAAGCCTTTCTGACTCGAATTTTTCTGAACATTTTTGGCGGTAAAAGTCGCATAGTTCCCTCAATTCTGCTCTGATTTCGCTGAAACTTTCAGTAGAAGTTAGATAAGACTCTCATCTTTCCAACAGTGTACACTTCTTTGGCGATTGGTTGGAAATTGGATGTAAAACAATCACAAAATGTCAGAAAAAAGCCTTTCTGACTCGAATTTTTCTGAACATTTTTGGCGGTAAAAGTCCCATAGTTCCCTCAATTCTGCTCCGATTTCCCTGAAACTTTCATTAAAAGTTAGATAAGACTCTCTTCTTTCCAACAATGTACACTTCTTTGGCAATTGGTTGGAAATTGGATGTAAAACAATCACAAAATATCACATAAAAGCCTCATTGACTCGAATTTTTTTGAAACTTTTTTTGGCGGTAAAAGTCCCATAGTTCCCTCAATTCTGCTCCGATTTCGCTGAAACTTTCATTAAAAGTTAGGTAAGACTCTTCTCTTTCCAACAATGTACACTTCTTTGGCAATTGGTTGGAAATTGGATGTAAAACAATCACAAAATGTCAGAAAAAAGCCTTTCTGACTCGAATTTTTCTGAACATTTTTGGCGGTAAAAGTCGCATAGTTCCCTCAATTCTGCTCCGATTTCGCTGAAACTTTCATTAAAAGTTAGATGAGACTCTCCTCTTTCCAACAATGTACACTTCTTTGGCGATTGGTTGGAAATTGGATGTAAAACAATCACAAAATGTCAGAAAAAAGCCTTTCTGACTCGAATTTTTCTGAACATTTTTGGCGGTAAAAGTCGCATAGTTCCCTCAATTCTGCTCTGATTTCGCTGAAACTTTCAGTAGAAGTTAGATAAGACTCTCCTCTTTCCAACAGTGTACACTTCTTTGGCGATTGGTTGGAAATTGGATGTAAAACAATCACAAAATGTCAGAAAAAAGCCTTTCTGACTCGAATTTTTCTGAACATTTTTGGCGGTAAAAGTCGCATAGTTCCCTCAATTCTGCTCCGATTTCGCTGAAACTTTCATTAAAAGTTAGATAAGACTCTCCTCTTTCCAACAATGTACACTTCTTTGGCGATTGGTTGGAAATTGGATGTAAAACAATCACAAAATGTCACATAAAAGCCTCATTGACTCGAATTTTTTTGAAACTTTTTTTGGCGGTAAAAGTCCCATAGTTCCCTCAATTCTGCTCCGATTTCGCTGAAACTTTCATTAAAAGTTAGATAAGACTCTCCTCTTTCCAACAATGTACACTTCTTTGGCGATTGGTTGGAAATTGGATGTAAAACAATCACAAAATGTCAGAAAAAAGCCTTTCTGACTCGAATTTTTCTGAACATTTTTGGCGGTAAAAGTCGCATAGTTCGCTCAATTCTGCTCCGATTTCGCTGAAACTTTCAGTAGAAGTTAGATAAGACTCTCCTCTTTCCAACAATGTACACTTCTTTGGCAATTGGTTGGAAATTGGATGTAAAACAATCACAAAATGTCAGAAAAAAGCCTTTCTGACTCGAATTTTTCTGAACATTTTTGGCGGTAAAAGTCCCATAGTTCCCTCAATTCTGCTCCGATTTCGCTGAAACTTTCATTAAAAGTTAGATAAGACTCTCCTCTTTCCAACAATGTACACTTCTTTGGCGATTGGTTGGAAATTGGATGTAAAACAATCACAAAATGTCAGAAAAAAGCCTTTCTGACTCGAATTTTTCTGAACATTTTTGGCGGTAAAAGTCCCATAGTTCCCTCAATTCTGCTCCGATTTCGCTGAAACTTTCATTAAAAGTTAGATAAGACTCCCCTCTTTCCAACAATGTACACTTCTTTGGCAATTGGTTGGAAATTGGATGTAAAACAATCACAAAATGTCAGAAAAAAGCCTTTCTGACTCGAATTTTTCTGAACATTTTTGGCGGTAAAAGTCGCATAGTTCGCTCAATTCTGCTCCGATTTCGCTGAAACTTTCATTAGGAGTTAGATAAGACTCTCCTCTTTCCAACAATGTACACTTCTTTGGCGATTGGTTGGAAATTGGATGTAAAACAATCACAAAATGTCACATAAAAGCCTCATTGACTCGAATTTTTTTGAAACTTTTTTTGGCGGTAAAAGTCCCATAGTTCCCTCAATTCTGCTCCGATTTCGCTGAAACTTTCATTAAAAGTTAGATAAGACTCTCCTCTTTCCAACAATGTACACTTCTTTGGCGATTGGTTGGAAATTGGATGTAAAACAATCACAAAATGTCAGAAAAAAGCCTTTCTGACTCGAATTTTTCTGAACATTTTTGGCGGTAAAAGTCGCATAGTTCCCTCAATTCTGCTCCGATTTCGCTGAGACTTTCATTAAAAGTTAGATAAGACTCTCCTCTTTCCAACAATGTACACTTCTTTGGCGATTGGTTGGAAATTGGATGTAAAACAATCACAAAATGTCAGAAAAAAGCCTTTCTGACTCGAATTTTTCTGAACATTTTTGGCGGTAAAAGTCGCATAGTTCGCTCAATTCTGCTCCGATTTCGCTGAAACTTTCATTAGAAGTTAGATAAGACTCTCCTCTTTCCAACAATGTACACTTCTTTGGCGATTGGTTGGAAATTGGATGTAAAACAATCACAAAATGTCACATAAAAGCCTCATTGACTCGAATTTTTTTTGAAACTTTTTTTGGCGGTAAAAGTCCCATAGTTCCCTCAATTCTGCTCCGATTTCGCTGAAACTTTCATTAAAAGTTAGATAAGACTCTCCTCTTTCCAACAATGTACACTTCTTTGGCAATTGGTTGGAAATTGGATGTAAAACAATCACAAAATGTCAGAAAAAAGCCTTTCTGACTCGAATTTTTCTGAACATTTTTGGCGGTAAAAGTCCCATAGTTCCCTCAATTCTGCTCCGATTTCGCT
>NW_026562249.1:0-2500 GCF_027943255.1 Anastrepha obliqua
TTCTTTGTTTTTCATATTTGAAAATTTCATAAATTACGGTGTATATAAAAAGTAAAGGGGCGACCCCCCTTTAGCTTTTCTTATCAAAATTCAAAAACCGTTTTTTATGAAAAAGAATTTCGTTCTCTATATTATATATTTTATATAAAAATATAAGAACGATATTTCTTCTTAATATTTGCCAATTTTCAATAATTTATCATTCTTAATAACATTTTACTTTTTTTTCAATGCATTTTAATGTAATAATTTCATATATTACATAATTTTTCTCTTGAATTGAAATTAATAATTTCATAATTCTATTTTTTAATCATAAATATATATGATTGAAAAAATTTTCTCCTCTTTTCCTTTGTTTAAAATTTAATTTTTCTTATAAATTTTTGTTTTTCTTATTTTTTTCTCTTCATCATCTGTTTAATTTCCTGTATTTATACAAGAAACAAACAGTTGAGGATAATTTCTATGTAATGCTAGTATAGAATATAAATTTTGAATTCAAAAATTTATTTCTATTTAAACTAACTATAGAAAACCAGGAATAAAATACAATAACACCAATATGCCATAACATGTTAGTATAGAATATAGATTCTTCATATATGTATATATATTCGAAAATTTTTTCTATTTAAACTAACGTATGGAAAACCAGGAATAAAATCATAATATTACCAGTTTAATATGGCTCAAATTCGAGTTTCATATAGTTATGATTCGATTTATATGCTTCAATATCATTGGTTAGTTAACTTTTGATATTTTCATATTATATCACATGCCTTCACCGTGAGTGTTTTTTGCCATGCACACCTCACATTGTCAAAAATGTATGGGAAAAAATTCATTTCAATACATTTCAGTTTGATTTGAAATGTCTTTATTATATATTTTAATGGCAATATGCCAAGGTTATATTCCATAACTCTTTATTTAAACTAACGTATGGAAAACCAGGCATAAAATCACAATATTACCAGTTTAATATGGCTCAAATTCGAGTTTCATATAGTTATGATTCGATTTATATGTTTCAATATCATTGGTTAGTTAACTTTTGATATTTCATATTATATCACATGCCTTCACCGTGAGTGTTTTTTTGCCATGCACACCTCACATTGTCAAAAATGTATGGGAAAAATTCATTTCAATACATTTCAGTTTGATTTGAAATGTCTTTATTATATATTTTAGTGCCAATATGCCAAGGTTATATTCCATAACATGTTAGTATTAGAATATAGATTCTTCATATATGTATATATATTCGAAAATTTTTTCTATTTAAACTAACGTATGGAAAACCCAGGCATAAAATCACAATATTACCAGTTTAATATGGCTTAAATTCGAGTTTCATATAGTTATGATTCGATTTATATGCTTCAATATCATTGGTTAGTTAACTTTTGATATTTTCATATTATATTTCACATGCCTTCACCGTGAGTGTTTTTTGCCATGCACACCTCACATTGTCAAAAATGTATGGGAAAAATTCATTTCAATACATTTCAGTTTGATTTGAAATGTCTTTATTATATATTTTAGTGCCAATATGCAAGGTTATATTCCATAACATGTTAGTATTAGAATATAGATTCTTCATATATGTATAGATATTCGAAAATTTTTTCTATTTAAACTAACGTATGGAAAACCAGGCATAAAATCACAATATTACCAGTTTAATATGGCTTAAATTCGAGTTTCATATAGTTATGATTCGATTTATATGCTTCAATATCATTGGTTAGTTAACTTTTGATATTTTCATATTATTTCACATGCCTTCACCGTGAGTGTTTTTTGCCATGCACACCTCACATTGTCAAAAATGTATGGGAAAAATTCATTTCAATACATTTCAGTTTGATTTGAAATGTCTTTATTATATATTTAATGGCAATATGCCAAGGTTATATTCCATAAAATGTTAGTATAGAATATAGATTCTTCATATATGTATATATATTCGAGAATTTTTTTCTATTTAAACTAACGTATGGAAAACCAGGCATAAAATCACAATATTACCAGTTTAATATGGCTCAAATTCGAGTTTCATATAGTTATGATTCGATTTATATGCTTCAATATCATTGGTTAGTTAACTTTTGATATTTTCATATTATATCACATGCCTTCACCGTGAGTGTTTTTTGCCATGCACACCTCACATTGTCAAAAATGTATGGGAAAAATTCATTTCAATACATTTCAGTTTGATTTGAAATGTCTTTATTATATATTTTAGTGCCAATATGCCAAGGTTATATTCCATAACTCTTTATTTAAACTAACGTATGGAAAACCAGGCATAAAATCACAATATTACCAGTTTAATATGGCTTAAATTCGAGTTTCATATAGTTATGATTCGATTTATATGCTTCAATATCATTGGTTAGTTAACTTTTGATATTTTCATATTATATTTCACATGCCTTCACCGTGAGTGTTTTTTGCCATGCACACCTCACATTGTCAAAAA
>NW_026562249.1:7500-10000 GCF_027943255.1 Anastrepha obliqua
TTTTAAGGGCTAGTTGCTTCGGCAGGTGAGTTGTTACACACTCCTTAGCGGATTACGACTTCCATGTCCACCGTCCTGCTGTTTTAAGCAACCAACGCCTTTCATGGTATCTGCATGAGTTGTTAATTTAGGCACCGTAACATTACGTTTGGTTCATCCCACAGCGCCAGTTCTGCTTACCAAAAGTGGCCCACTGGGCACATTATATCATAACCTCAACCTTCATATCAAGAAAGGTGAGGTTCTTACCCATTTAAAGTTTGAGAATAGGTTAAAATCGTTTCGACCCTAAGGCCTCTAATCATTCGCTTTACCAGATAAGATTATTTTATATAATTTTTAAATGCACCAGCTATCCTGAGGGAAACTTCGGAGGGAACCAGCTACTAGATGGTTCGATTGGTCTTTCGCCCCTATACTCAATTCTGACAATCGATTTGCACGTCAGAACTGTTTCGGTCTTCCATCAGGGTTTCCCCTGACTTCAACCTGATCAAGTATAGTTCACCATCTTTCGGGTCACAGCATATATGCTCAAGGTACGCTCCAGTTAGAGGTATAAATAATAATAAATTATCATTATACATAACTATATGGAACGCCCCGGGATTGAATTAATTGACTATTTATTAAAAAATAGACTAAAAATTAATCCCATTATATTTAAGTTAAGTTAATTATGCCATTAAGTTTAATATAACTCAATGACTTGCACATATGTTAGACTCCTTGGTCCGTGTTTCAAGACGGGTCCCGAAGGTATCCTGAATCTTTCGCATTGTTAATCATATAAATGCATACAAATAAATATTAATATCATAGATATTAAATTTTTTGTAAAATTCAAAAAATGAATTTTAGCATTATATATAATAAAATCTATCAACACTTTATCAAATCATTAGTATTTATTTTATGTTAATATGCTTAAAAAGCAAATTAATTTAAATAAACTTAATATCACCAATGATCTTTTGATAAATACTTTATTATGTTAATAGATTACAATGTCCTTATATGAAAAAAATGCACATTATTTTTTTAATTATTTAATGATGAATTTTTCATAATGGATATTCAGGTTCATCGGGCTTAACCTCTAAGCAGTTTCACGTACTATTTAACTCTCTATTCAGAGTTCTTTTCAACTTTCCCTCACGGTACTTGTTTACTATCGGTCTCATGGTTATATTTAGTTTTAGATGGAGTTTACCACCCACTTAGTGCTGCACTATCAAGCAACACGACTCTTTGGAAATATCTTTCTAGTAATCATTAACGTTATACGGGCCTGGCACCCTCTATGGGTAAATGGCCTCATTTAAGAAGGACTTAAATCGTTAATTTCTCATACTAGATATTAAGATATTCCATACACTGCATCTCACATTTGACATATAGACAAAGTGACTTAGTGCTGAACTATTTTCTTTTCGCTCGCCGCTACTAAGAAAATCCTTGTTAGTTTCTTTTCCTCCCCTCATTAATATGCTTAAATTCAGGGGGTAATCCCATATGAGTTGAGGTTGTTTTAATATTCTTTTTTTATCTTCTCACAATTTAATAAAAAAATTATATCATCTTTTCATCTCTATTTTTCTTTTCTCCTTTTATATATTGTAAATATATAAAAATAATAATAATGTAAAATGAGGCAATCCTAGAATAAAAAATTTAATTTTTATGCTAGACATTCCTCCTTTTAATTACATATATAAATTATTATTTTATATATATATATATAAATAATATGAAAATTTTTTGTAAAGAATACTTAGATTCAATATTTTCATCATTTCATTTTATTTGAGAGGATTTTTTTTTTAAAGAATATATAATAAATAAAATTCATTATATATCTTTATTTTTTTTGCTATTAATATTATGAATTATTTAAAATCCAATAATATACACATTTGCTTAAATTCAATTATTTTTATAAAAGAATAAGCAACTTATTTAGCATAGTCTTACAACCCTCAACCATATGTAGTCCAAGCAGTACTTTAAAATTGAATTTAATGTACATAACAGCATGGACTGCGATATGCGTTCAAAATGTCGATGTTCATGTGTCCTGCAGTTCACACGATGACGCACAGTTTGCTGCGTTCTTCATCGACCCATGAGCCAAGTGATCCACCGCTTAGAGTATTTTTTTATTTATTTTTATTTATAACAAATGTCAATTTTTTTTTGCATATATTAATTGAAAGAGTAAAATTAAATAATATTAATAATATATAAATTGATTTTCTTTCAATAATATATATCAAATATATTTAACTCTAAACATTTTTATTAAGTTGCGAATGTCTTAGTTCAACAATAATACAGTGGTGGTATTTATTATGATTCAATTATTTTGTATTTTTTTAATCATTTTATGTATATATATAATAATATAATAAATATATACCACTTTTGTTATTGTGAACAAATTAACTTATCATTCAATCAAATGAATAATAAGTACAACTTTTTATTTTCATGTTTAAAG
>NW_026562249.1:12500-17500 GCF_027943255.1 Anastrepha obliqua
CATTTTTAATGTAATAATTTCATATATTACATAATTTTTCTCTTTGAATTGAAATTAATAATTTCATAATTCTATTTTTTAATCATAAATATATATGATTGAAAAAATTTTCTCCTCTTTTCCTTTGTTTAAAATTTAATTTTTCTTATAAATTTTTGTTTTTCTTATTTTTTTCTCTTCATCATCTGTTTAATTTCCTGTATTTATACAAGAAACAAACAGTTGAGGATAATTTCTATGTAATGCTAGTATAGAATATAAAATTTTGAATTCAAAAATTTATTTCTATTTAAACTAACTATAGAAAACCAGGAATAAAATACAATAACACCAATATGCCATAACATGTTAGTATAGAATATAGATTCTTCATATATGTATATATATTCGAAAATTTTTTCTATTTAAACTAACGTATGGAAAACCAGGAATAAAATCATAATATTACCAGTTTAATATGGCTCAAATTCGAGTTTCATATAGTTATGATTCGATTTATATGCTTCAATATCATTGGTTAGTTAACTTTTGATATTTTCATATTATATCACATGCCTTCACCGTGAGTGTTTTTTGCCATGCACACCTCACATTGTCAAAAATGTATGGGAAAAATTCATTTCAATACATTTCAGTTTGATTTGAAATGTCTTTATTATATATTTTAATGGCAATATGCCAAGGTTATATTCCATAACTCTTTATTTAAACTAACGTATGGAAAACCAGGCATAAAATCACAATATTACCAGTTTAATATGGCTCAAATTCGAGTTTCATATAGTTATGATTCGATTTATATGTTTCAATATCATTGGTTAGTTAACTTTTGATATTTTCATATTATATCACATGCCTTCACCGTGAGTGTTTTTTGCCATGCACACCTCACATTGTCAAAAATGTATGGGAAAAATTCATTTCAATACATTTCAGTTTGATTTGAAATGTCTTTATTATATATTTTAGTGCCAATATGCCAAGGTTATATTCCATAACATGTTAGTATTAGAATATAGATTCTTCATATATGTATATATATTCGAAAATTTTTTCTATTTAAACTAACGTATGGAAAACCAGGCATAAAATCACAATATTACCAGTTTAATATGGCTTAAATTCGAGTTTCATATAGTTATGATTCGATTTATATGCTTCAATATCATTGGTTAGTTAACTTTTGATATTTTCATATTATATTTCACATGCCTTCACCGTGAGTGTTTTTTGCCATGCACACCTCACATTGTCAAAAATGTATGGGAAAAATTCATTTCAATACATTTCAGTTTGATTTGAAATGTCTTTATTATATATTTTAGTGCCAATATGCCAAGGTTATATTCCATAACATGTTAGTATTAGAATATAGATTCTTCATATATGTATAGATATTCGAAAATTTTTTCTATTTAAACTAACGTATGGAAAACCAGGCATAAAATCACAATATTACCAGTTTAATATGGCTTAAATTCGAGTTTCATATAGTTATGATTCGATTTATATGCTTCAATATCATTGGTTAGTTAACTTTTGATATTTTCATATTATTTCACATGCCTTCACCGTGAGTGTTTTTTGCCATGCACACCTCACATTGTCAAAAATGTATGGGAAAAATTCATTTCAATACATTTCAGTTTGATTTGAAATGTCTTTATTATATATTTTAATGGCAATATGCCAAGGTTATATTCCATAAAATGTTAGTATAGAATATAGATTCTTCATATATGTATATATATTCGAGAATTTTTTTCTATTTAAACTAACGTATGGAAAACCAGGCATAAAATCACAATATTACCAGTTTAATATGGCTCAAATTCGAGTTTCATATAGTTATGATTCGATTTATATGCTTCAATATCATTGGTTAGTTAACTTTTGATATTTTCATATTATATCACATGCCTTCACCGTGAGTGTTTTTTGCCATGCACACCTCACATTGTCAAAAATGTATGGGAAAAATTCATTTCAATACATTTCAGTTTGATTTGAAATGTCTTTATTATATATTTTAGTGCCAATATGCCAAGGTTATATTCCATAACTCTTTATTTAAACTAACGTATGGAAAACCAGGCATAAAATCACAATATTACCAGTTTAATATGGCTTAAATTCGAGTTTCATATAGTTATGATTCGATTTATATGCTTCAATATCATTGGTTAGTTAACTTTTGATATTTTCATATTATATTTCACATGCCTTCACCGTGAGTGTTTTTTGCCATGCACACCTCACATTGTCAAAAATGTATGGGAAAAATTCATTTCAATACATTTCAGTTTGATTTGAAATGTCTTTATTATATATTTTAATGGCAATATGCCAAGGTTATATTCCATAACTCTTTATTTAAACTAACGTATGGAAAACCAGGCACAAAATCACAATATTACCAGTTTAATATGGCTTAAATTCGAGTTTCATATAGTTATGATTCGATTTATATGCTTCAATATCATTGGTTAGTTAACTTTTGATATTTTCATATTATATCACATGCCTTCACCGTGAGTGTTTTTTGCCATGCACACCTCACATTGTCAAAAATGTATGGGAAAAATTCATTTCAATACATTTCAGTTTGATTTGAAATGTCTTTATTATATATTTTAATGGCAATATGCCAAGGTTATATTCCATAAAATGTTAGTATAGAATATAGATTCTTCATATATGTATATATATTCGAGAATTTTTTTCTATTTAAACTAACGTATGGAAAACCAGGCATAAAATCACAATATTACCAGTTTAATATGGCTCAAATTCGAGTTTCATATAGTTATGATTCGATTTATATGCTTCAATATCATTGGTTAGTTAACTTTTGATATTTTCATATTATATCACATGCCTTCACCGTGAGTGTTTTTTGCCATGCACACCTCACATTGTCAAAAATGTATGGGAAAAATTCATTTCAATACATTTCAGTTTGATTTGAAATGTCTTTATTATATATTTTAGTGCCAATATGCCAAGGTTATATTCCATAACTCTTTATTTAAACTAACGTATGGAAAACCAGGCATAAAATCACAATATTACCAGTTTAATATGGCTTAAATTCGAGTTTCATATAGTTATGATTCGATTTATATGCTTCAATATCATTGGTTAGTTAACTTTTGATATTTTCATATTATATTTCACATGCCTTCACCGTGAGTGTTTTTTGCCATGCACACCTCACATTGTCAAAAATGTATGGGAAAAATTCATTTCAATACATTTCAGTTTGATTTGAAATGTCTTTATTATATATTTTAATGGCAATATGCCAAGGTTATATTCCATAACTCTTTATTTAAACTAACGTATGGAAAACCAGGCACAAAATCACAATATTACCAGTTTAATATGGCTTAAATTCGAGTTTCATATAGTTATGATTCGATTTATATGCTTCAATATCATTGGTTAGTTAACTTTTGATATTTTCATATTATATCACATGCCTTCACCGTGAGTGTTTTTTGCCATGCACACCTCACATTGTCAAAAATGTATGGGAAAAATTCATTTCAATACATTTCAGTTTGATTTGAAATGTCTTTATTATATATTTTAATGGCAATATGCCAAGGTTATATTCCATAAAATGTTAGTATAGAATATAGATTCTTCATATATGTATATATATTCGAGAATTTTTTTCTATTTAAACTAACGTATGGAAAACCAGGCATAAAATCACAATATTACCAGTTTAATATGGCTCAAATTCGAGTTTCATATAGTTATGATTCGATTTATATGCTTCAATATCATTGGTTAGTTAACTTTTGATATTTTCATATTATATCACATGCCTTCACCGTGAGTGTTTTTTGCCATGCACACCTCACATTGTCAAAAATGTATGGGAAAAATTCATTTCAATACATTTCAGTTTGATTTGAAATGTCTTTATTATATATTTTAGTGCCAATATGCCAAGGTTATATTCCATAACTCTTTATTTAAACTAACGTATGGAAAACCAGGCATAAAATCACAATATTACCAGTTTAATATGGCTTAAATTCGAGTTTCATATAGTTATGATTCGATTTATATGCTTCAATATCATTGGTTAGTTAACTTTTGATATTTTCATATTATATTTCACATGCCTTCACCGTGAGTGTTTTTTGCCATGCACACCTCACATTGTCAAAAATGTATGGGAAAAATTCATTTCAATACATTTCAGTTTGATTTGAAATGTCTTTATTATATATTTTAATGGCAATATGCCAAGGTTATATTCCATAACTCTTTATTTAAACTAACGTATGGAAAACCAGGCACAAAATCACAATATTACCAGTTTAATATGGCTTAAATTCGAGTTTCATATAGTTATGATTCGATTTATATGCTTCAATATCATTGGTTAGTTAACTTTTGATATTTTCATATTATATCACATGCCTTCACCGTGAGTGTTTTTTGCCATGCACACCTCACATTGTCAAAAATGTATGGGAAAAATTCATTTCAATACATTTCAGTTTGATTTGAAATGTCTTTATTATATATTTCAATGGCAATATGCCAAGGTTATATTCCATAAAATGTTAGTATAGAATATAGATTCTTCATATATGTATATATATTCGAGAATTTTTTTCTATTTAAACTAACGTATGGAAAACCAGGCATAAAATCACAATATTACCAGTTTAATATGGCTCAAATTCGAGTTTCATATAGTTATGATTCGATTTATATGCTTCAATATCATTGGTTAGTTAACTTTTGATATTTTCATATTATATCACATGCCTTCACCGTGAGTGTTTTTTGCCATGCACACCTCACATTGTCAAAAATGTATGGGAAAAATTCATTTCAATACATTTCAGTTTGATTTGAAATGTCTTTATTATATATTTTAGTGCCAATATGCCAAGGTTATATTCCATAACTCTTTATTTAAACTAACGTATGGAAAACCAGGCATAAAATCACAATATTACCAGTTTAATATG
>NW_026562249.1:22500-35000 GCF_027943255.1 Anastrepha obliqua
CACTCGAACCTACCCGCTGCTGCGTCATTCATGAGCGTCACGTCAATGTCACTCACACCTCTAGGCCCCTCAAACGTATACCATACGCTTGGTTCGTTTGCTACAAGGAGGTTATTCGCCACAATCCACTCGCTCATAACCTCACCTCGATTGTGGCTCCGATATCCAGCAGTATGCCTGGATACCTTGCTGAACCACATCGGAGATGTAGCATTCGCATCAAGACACACGATGGCAGGAATGCTACTCTCAAGTAGTAGCACCGCATCAATGTATCTTAAGTAGGGCTCTAGAGGCTCGTCAGACTTGCAGTACAAGCTGACGACATTCATTCTGCCGAATTCCCCCTCGACACACACACATACTCCCCACTGTGATGAGTCAACTACTACACAAGAGTAGCTTGGCTCACACACAGCTACTGCGGCCTTGACTCCAAGGTCCGTAAAGACCCTGAAGCCCCCAGGAAGGCCTCTCACCACCCCATTGGTGGAGTATGGTTCCTGGAGCAAAGCAATGCCGCAGCCCCCCTCCGACATACACGCCCCCAATTCACACATCACGGCATATGACCCCTGACAGTTCAGTTGATATAGTTCAACCATCAATGTCTAGCGTTCGCACGGGCAACAATGGCACAGTACACCGGGCAGACAGTGGACATCATTAGATGTCCGGCTGGCTTGCCCTTAAACGCACAGTTGCGACAATGCGGGGCATTGCCACAACCTGCACTCCTGTGTCCTTCTTGCCCGCACCTACGGCAGACATCCTTCTTGGCTCTGCATTCTGCCACCCTGTGATCAAACCCCATGCATCGGAAGCAGCCGGGCGTCAGTTGGTCTGGCCGTACCCGGAAGGAAAACCACTTTATGTAGCAACGACCTGCTTCCAGGAGGGCGGACATTAGCATGTCCGTTCCCTCAAGGACAACATTCGTCACCCCATCGGGGCTGACCTTCCAAGGACGGCTGATCATCCTCACGTCCTTCTCACGGCACCCAGGGCTGAACTCCTTGAGGTTCAACCGGAACAACTCTCCCATGAAATCCTCAGGGGAGATCTCCGTGTGAACCCCCTGGACCACAACCCTAGGCCCCAGCTTCCGACGTATGCTCACATCGAGCCCCACTTCGGAAAACTTGGCATTTTTTGCCAAGTTATCCCTCTCGGCAACGGATGGGGTGCGAATAATCGCACCTCCATCCTTCAACGGGCGCACCTCGTGCACCCTAACCCCCATGGAAGGCCCAACCTCCTTTACAACTTTCTTGATCACCTCCTTGGAAGTAGTGGGGGTTTTACCCCTCACTACGACCGACCAGGTCTCAACTGGCTTGGGCACCGGCAACGCAGGCAACACAGGCGCAGGCGCCTGAGGTGCCGGCATCATCGCTGCACCAGCCAGCGCAGCTCCAGCCGTCCTCCGAGGTGCTTCCTCCCTGGTTGTCATGGTGGCTTCCAACCGCCCACGAAGATGGGCGATCTCCGCCACCATCTCAACAAAGAGCTCCTCAAACTCCAAGGAGTATCCAAGGAGATCCTTCGCTGTGCTCTTCGGGACGCCGTCCATGTCAATGACGGCTCCACTAAAGGCCGTCACAATGGACTTAAAGCGTCCCATAAATTCGCCCCCAACCTTCTTCTGTTCGGCACCCCCCCCGAACGCTCCCAAACCTTCCTGGGAAGCACGCAATCTCTTACAGAAATCTACCAGGTGCTTCCCAGCTGGACCTAATTTAGCCCCTGTCTTACTCCCCTTTTTCCCACTCCCAATTTTTCCACTTTCGGAAGCGCCATCGCTTCCACTCACCCCCGACTTACTGGAAGGCACCTTTTCAGGTACCTTTAAAACCTCCTTACCTGACTTCACCACCGGGACCGCTGCACCCCCAGCGGTCTTCTTCTTAATGCGAGGAGGAGACCGCAAAATCACCTCCTCCTCTCCGGACGTCGATTCGTCCATTGCCGACGATGGCACCGCCGAACCGCTTGGAAGAGGGGTGTTCGCCCTCTTCCTCACACCTTCTAATTTGGGCATTGCCCAACGACCCTCACACTTAGGTTGCCGAATTCGCCGGATAAGGCCTCCTGAGCAACAACAAAAATTGAGTCCCTTTTGGGCAACGGCAATTACTGCACGGCAGGAACGAACCCCGCACAGGCACGCACACAGCGGCTGCACCTATCGGCGAGCCAAAGCAAAGCGCGAGGGCGTAGCCCACAGCGCCAACCAAAGGTTTGGCAAAGGCCACCACCAATGCCTTGCCGGACAGAACACTGTTCCCCGAACAAGGACGGGTCGACCAAGGTGGAGCTAACGCCGAGCTCGACCGTAGGCAGAAATGCAGCACGCTCTGTTCGCAGCACCTGCACAAGGTATTCAACCTTGGCGCAGTACTGTACCCACGCACAAAAGAGGACGCCCTTTTTACTGTTGCCAAATATGGCAATATAGCGACACGACAGACCTAGTGTACGCCCGCACTGTACACCCACACCGAATGTAACGGCACGCGCCAAAAGACCACGCCAGAAATTAGCGGCACACAAAAATTGTAAACACCTTGGTATAGCGGCACTCACTTGAGCGTCCCACAATATACCAACAAGGTACACTTGTACACAAAGTACAGCCACGCGAACAGTGGCGTCACCAGCACAAACCGTAGTCACCTGAGCAATTGCTCGTAAACAATGCACCGCTATGGTACAGCTACGCACAACACACCACGCCGAAAAACAACGGCACGCCCGCAAAAGTTGTAAACAACTTGATGGAAAATTTCCAACGCTGTATCTAGCAGCACTCACAACACGCACTCTGTGTCTATAGCACGGAGTATATTGGCACTCACTGGAGTGTCCAACAACACTACCGTACGGCACTTTCAATTATTCGTAACACTGTACAGCTACTACAAAGTAGCGTCACTCGGACAACGGCACTCACTAGCGCAATTAATTGTAAACACTGTACCGCTATGGTACAGCCACAACAATATTAGCGTCACTCGCACAACTGTAATACACCGGTACTCACACACGAATGTAACCGCAAAAGGAAATCACAAAAATCGCAAATCACCGCTTAGCACACGACACGTCCGCACTATTCAACAGTCAGACTGAGAATGAGTAGATAGGGACAGTAGGAATCTCGTTAATCCATTCATGCGCGTCACTAATTAGATGACGAGGCATTTGGCTACCTTAAGAGAGTCATAGTTACTCCCGCCGTTTACCCGCGCTTACTTGAATTTCTTCACTTTGACATTCAGAGCACTGGGCAGAAATCACATTGTGTCAACACCCGTTAGGGCCATCACAATGCTTTGTTTTAATTAGACAGTCGGATTCCCCAAGTCCGTGCCAGTTCTGAATTGATTGTTAATTGATAATCGTTATAATTTAAAAGGAATATATATCGAATGATATAATTCCTTAAAAATTTTAGCAAGAAAGTTCCACAATTGGCTACGTAACTACTATCCGGGGAACAAGAATCGTAATTCTCTATTTACCCAGAACGAGTACATAAACCATGGTATTGCTTCCCAATCAAGCCCGACTATCTCAATCTTCAGAGCCAATCCTTATCCCGAAGTTACGGATCTAATTTGCCGACTTCCCTTACCTACATTATTCTATCGACTAGAGACTCTTCACCTTGGAGACCAGCTGCGGATATTGGTACGGCCTGTTGAGAAGTTTGCGTGACCCCACCATAAATTTTCAAGGTCCGAGGAGAAAATATCGACACAACAGTAAATGTCATGCTCTTCTAGTCCATCTACCATATCTCTCTTCGAAAGACTTCCATGGTAGTACGACTATAAAACAGAAAAGAAAACTCTTCCGATATCTCTCGACGGCTTCTTTATGGTCGTTCCTGTTGCCAGGATGAGCACAAGGCCCATTTTTAATAACAAACGGATACTCAACAGGTTACGGAATTGGAACCGTATTCCCTTTCGTTCAAAATAATTCAAGTATTTTAATTATTTTTAAATATATTTTTATTAATATTTTTTTTTATTAAAAACTTGAAAATTTTCGGCTTTCGCCTTGAACTTAGGACCGACTAACTCGTGATCAACCACTGTTCACACGAAACCCTTCTCCACTTCAGTCCTCCAAGGTCTCATTCGATTATTTGCTACTACCACCAAGATCTGTACCAATAGCGGCTCCATGCAGGCTTACGCCAAACACTTCTAAGCACACTATTGTACCCTCCTACTCACTAAAGTTTCAAAATTTATAAATCAATCGAAATTGTTTTATAAATCATCTACTTTAGCGGTAATGTATAGGTATACAACTTAAGCGCCATCCATTTTAAGGGCTAGTTGCTTCGGCAGGTGAGTTGTTACACACTCCTTAGCGGATTACGACTTCCATGTCCACCGTCCTGCTGTTTTAAGCAACCAACGCCTTTCATGGTATCTGCATGAGTTGTTAATTTAGGCACCGTAACATTACGTTTGGTTCATCCCACAGCGCCAGTTCTGCTTACCAAAAGTGGCCCACTGGGCACATTATATCATAACCTCAACCTTCATATCAAGAAAGGTGAGGTTCTTACCCATTTAAAGTTTGAGAATAGGTTAAAATCGTTTCGACCCTAAGGCCTCTAATCATTCGCTTTACCAGATAAGATTATTTTATATAATTTTTAAATGCACCAGCTATCCTGAGGGAAACTTCGGAGGGAACCAGCTACTAGATGGTTCGATTGGTCTTTCGCCCCTATACTCAATTCTGACAATCGATTTGCACGTCAGAACTGTTTCGGTCTTCCATCAGGGTTTCCCCTGACTTCAACCTGATCAAGTATAGTTCACCATCTTTCGGGTCACAGCATATATGCTCAAGGTACGCTCCAGTTAGAGGTATAAATAATAATAAATTATCATTATACATAACTATATGGAACGCCCCGGGATTGAATTAATTGACTATTTATTAAAAAATAGACTAAAAATTAATCCCATTATATTTAAGTTAAGTTAATTATGCCATTAAGTTTAATATAACTCAATGACTTGCACATATGTTAGACTCCTTGGTCCGTGTTTCAAGACGGGTCCCGAAGGTATCCTGAATCTTTCGCATTGTTAATCATATAAATGCATACAAATAAATATTAATATCATAGATATTAAATTTTTTGTAAAATTCAAAAAATGAATTTTAGCATTATATATAATAAAATCTATCAACACTTTATCAAATCATTAGTATTTATTTTATGTTAATATGCTTAAAAAGCAAATTAATTTAAATAAACTTAATATCACCAATGATCTTTTGATAAATACTTTATTATGTTAATAGATTACAATGTCCTTATATGAAAAAAATGCACATTATTTTTTTAATTATTTAATGATGAATTTTTCATAATGGATATTCAGGTTCATCGGGCTTAACCTCTAAGCAGTTTCACGTACTATTTAACTCTCTATTCAGAGTTCTTTTCAACTTTCCCTCACGGTACTTGTTTACTATCGGTCTCATGGTTATATTTAGTTTTAGATGGAGTTTACCACCCACTTAGTGCTGCACTATCAAGCAACACGACTCTTTGGAAATATCTTTCTAGTAATCATTAACGTTATACGGGCCTGGCACCCTCTATGGGTAAATGGCCTCATTTAAGAAGGACTTAAATCGTTAATTTCTCATACTAGATATTAAGATATTCCATACACTGCATCTCACATTTGACATATAGACAAAGTGACTTAGTGCTGAACTATTTTCTTTTCGCTCGCCGCTACTAAGAAAATCCTTGTTAGTTTCTTTTCCTCCCCTCATTAATATGCTTAAATTCAGGGGGTAATCCCATATGAGTTGAGGTTGTTTTAATATTCTTTTTTTATCTTCTCACAATTTAATAAAAAAATTATATCATCTTTTCATCTCTATTTTTCTTTTCTCCTTTTATATATTGTAAATATATAAAAATAATAATAATGTAAAATGAGGCAATCCTAGAATAAAAAATTTAATTTTTATGCTAGACATTCCTCCTTTTAATTACATATATAAATTATTATTTTATATATATATATATAAATAATATGAAAATTTTTTGTAAAGAATACTTAGATTCAATATTTTCATCATTTCATTTTATTTGAGAGGATTTTTTTTTTAAAGAATATATAATAAATAAAATTCATTATATATCTTTATTTTTTTTGCTATTAATATTATGAATTATTTAAAATCCAATAATATACACATTTGCTTAAATTCAATTATTTTTATAAAAGAATAAGCAACTTATTTAGCATAGTCTTACAACCCTCAACCATATGTAGTCCAAGCAGTACTTTAAAATTGAATTTAATGTACATAACAGCATGGACTGCGATATGCGTTCAAAATGTCGATGTTCATGTGTCCTGCAGTTCACACGATGACGCACAGTTTGCTGCGTTCTTCATCGACCCATGAGCCAAGTGATCCACCGCTTAGAGTATTTTTTTATTTATTTTTATTTATAACAAATGTCAATTTTTTTTTGCATATATTAATTGAAAGAGTAAAATTAAATAATATTAATAATATATAAATTGATTTTCTTTCAATAATATATATCAAATATATTTAACTCTAAACATTTTTATTAAGTTGCGAATGTCTTAGTTCAACAATAATACAGTGGTGGTATTTATTATGATTCAATTATTTTGTATTTTTTTAATCATTTTATGTATATATATAATAATATAATAAATATATACCACTTTTGTTATTGTGAACAAATTAACTTATCATTCAATCAAATGAATAATAAGTACAACTTTTTATTTTCATGTTTAAAGGTTTTTAAAAGAAAAAAATAAGAAAAAACATTACAAAATGTACCATCATATATTATATTTAATATGATATAATTGATGGATCACAAATTGAATGAAAAAGAATAAAAAGAATTATGGATTCAAAATAATTATATAAATTTTTTTTTTTTTTTCTTTTTTTTTTTTTTTTTTTTTTCTTTTTGTTCGTTTGTTTGCTTGTCTGTTTGTTTGTTTGTTTGTTTGTTTGTTTTTCTTACGGATATGGAACACAATAATGATCCTTCCGCAGGTTCACCTACGGAAACCTTGTTACGACTTTTACTTCCTCTAAATAATCAAGTTCGGTCAACTTTTGCGAAACAACCGTGACACACGAGGCGTCACAGTGATCACGTCCGGAGACCTCACTAAATAATTCAATCGGTAGTAGCGACGGGCGGTATGTACAAAGGGCAGGGACTTAATCAATGCGAGTTAATAACTCGCACTTACTGGGAATTCCAAGTTCATGTGAACAGTTTCAGTTCACAATCCCAAGCATGAAAGTGGTTCAGCGGTTTACCCGGACCTCTCGGTCTAGGAAATACACGTTGATACTTTCATTGTAGCGCGCGTGCAGCCCAGGACATCTAAGGGCATCACAGACCTGTTATTGCTCAATCTCGTTACTGCTAGACGCAATTTGTCCATTTAAGAAGCTAGTGTCCTTATAATGGGACAAACCAACAGGTACGACTCCACTTATATAAACACATTCAAACACTTGTACATTCAAGATGTACGCATGAAAGAAGGCTATATAAGTTTCAACATCATAATCCTGAAAGCATCTATTTAATATATTTGAGTCTCGTTCGTTATCGGAATTAACCAGACAAATCACTCCACGAACTAAGAACGGCCATGCACCACCACCCATAGATTCGAGAAAGAGCTATCAATCTGTCTTACACGCTTATGTTCGGACCTGGTAAGTTTTCCCGTGTTGAGTCAAATTAAGCCGCAGGCTCCACTCCTGGTGGTGCCCTTCCGTCAATTCCTTTAAGTTTCAGCTTTGCAACCATACTTCCCCCGGAGCCCAAAAGCTTTGGTTTCCCGGGAAGCGACTGAGAGAGCCATAGTAGTAGCTACACCCAATTGCTAGCTGGCATCGTTTATGGTTAGAACTAGGGCGGTATCTGATCGCCTTCGAACCTCTAACTTTCGTTCTTGATTAATGAAAACATCTTTGGCAAATGCTTTCGCTTAAGTTAGTCTTACGACGGTCCAAGAATTTCACCTCTCGCGTCGTAATACTAATGCCCCCAAACTGCTTCTATTAATCATTACCTCTTGATCTAAAAACCAATGAAAGTAGAACAGAGGTCTTATTTCATTATTCCATGCACAAAATATTCAGGCATTTGGAGCCTGCTTTAAGCACTCTAATTTGTTCAAAGTAATTGTACCGGCCCACAACAACACTCGATGAAGAGCACTGAAGTAGGTTTAAATAGGAGGAATATATAAAAAATACATTGTATTAATTATATATAAGAACTCCACCGGTAATACGCTTACATACATAAGGTAATGTACATACCACAATATATAGTTGTACTACCCGTATGAAGCACAAATTCAACTACGAACGTTTTAACCGCAACAACTTTAATATACGCTATTGGAGCTGGAATTACCGCGGCTGCTGGCACCAGACTTGCCCTCCAATAGGTCCTTGTTAAAGGATTTAAAGTGTACTCATTCCAATTACAGGGCCTCGGATATGAGTCCTGTATTGTTATTTTTCGTCACTACCTCCCCCGAACTGGGAGTGGGTAATTTACGCGCCTGCTGCCTTCCTTAGATGTGGTAGCCGTTTCTCAGGCTCCCTCTCCGGAATCGAACCCTGATTCCCCGTTACCCGTTGCAACCATGGTAGTCCTAGATACTACCATCAAAAGTTGATAGGGCAGACATTTGAAAGATCTGTCGTCGGTACGGGACCATACGATCTGCAAGTTATCTAGAGTTCAACCAATTTAACGATCAAATGATCGCTTGGTTTTAGTCTAATAAAAGCACACGTTCCATAAGGTCCGTGTTTATATTGCATGTATTAGCTCTAGAATTACCACAGTTATCCAAGTAACTGTTAACGATCTATGGAACCATAACTGATATAATGAGCCTTTTGCGGTTTCACTTTTAATTTGTTTGTACTTAGACATGCATGGCTTAATCTTTGAGACAAGCATATAACTACTGGCAGGATCAACCAGAATAATATTTTTATTTATATATTTTTCTTTGTTTTTCATATTTGAAAATTTCATAAATTACGGTGTATATAAAAAGTAAAGGGGCGACCCCCCTTTAGCTTTTCTTATCAAAATTCAAAAACCGTTTTTTATGAAAAAGAATTTTCGTTCTCTATATTATATATTTTATATAAAAATATAAGAACGATATTTCTTCTTAATATTTGCCAATTTTCAAATAATTTATCATTCTTAATAACATTTTACTTTTTTTTTCAAATGCATTTTTAATGTAATAATTTCATATATTACATAATTTTTCTCTTTGAATTGAAATTAATAATTTCATAATTCTATTTTTTAATCATAAATATATATGATTGAAAAAATTTTCTCCTCTTTTCCTTTGTTTAAAATTTAATTTTTCTTATAAATTTTTGTTTTTCTTATTTTTTTCTCTTCATCATCTGTTTAATTTCCTGTATTTATACAAGAAACAAACAGTTGAGGATAATTTCTATGTAATGCTAGTATAGAATATAAAATTTTGAATTCAAAAATTTATTTCTATTTAAACTAACTATAGAAAACCAGGAATAAAATACAATAACACCAATATGCCATAACATGTTAGTATAGAATATAGATTCTTCATATATGTATATATATTCGAAAATTTTTTCTATTTAAACTAACGTATGGAAAACCAGGAATAAAATCATAATATTACCAGTTTAATATGGCTCAAATTCGAGTTTCATATAGTTATGATTCGATTTATATGCTTCAATATCATTGGTTAGTTAACTTTTGATATTTTCATATTATATCACATGCCTTCACCGTGAGTGTTTTTTGCCATGCACACCTCACATTGTCAAAAATGTATGGGAAAAATTCATTTCAATACATTTCAGTTTGATTTGAAATGTCTTTATTATATATTTTAATGGCAATATGCCAAGGTTATATTCCATAACTCTTTATTTAAACTAACGTATGGAAAACCAGGCATAAAATCACAATATTACCAGTTTAATATGGCTCAAATTCGAGTTTCATATAGTTATGATTCGATTTATATGTTTCAATATCATTGGTTAGTTAACTTTTGATATTTTCATATTATATCACATGCCTTCACCGTGAGTGTTTTTTGCCATGCACACCTCACATTGTCAAAAATGTATGGGAAAAATTCATTTCAATACATTTCAGTTTGATTTGAAATGTCTTTATTATATATTTTAGTGCCAATATGCCAAGGTTATATTCCATAACATGTTAGTATTAGAATATAGATTCTTCATATATGTATATATATTCGAAAATTTTTTCTATTTAAACTAACGTATGGAAAACCAGGCATAAAATCACAATATTACCAGTTTAATATGGCTTAAATTCGAGTTTCATATAGTTATGATTCGATTTATATGCTTCAATATCATTGGTTAGTTAACTTTTGATATTTTCATATTATATTTCACATGCCTTCACCGTGAGTGTTTTTTGCCATGCACACCTCACATTGTCAAAAATGTATGGGAAAAATTCATTTCAATACATTTCAGTTTGATTTGAAATGTCTTTATTATATATTTTAGTGCCAATATGCCAAGGTTATATTCCATAACATGTTAGTATTAGAATATAGATTCTTCATATATGTATAGATATTCGAAAATTTTTTCTATTTAAACTAACGTATGGAAAACCAGGCATAAAATCACAATATTACCAGTTTAATATGGCTTAAATTCGAGTTTCATATAGTTATGATTCGATTTATATGCTTCAATATCATTGGTTAGTTAACTTTTGATATTTTCATATTATTTCACATGCCTTCACCGTGAGTGTTTTTTGCCATGCACACCTCACATTGTCAAAAATGTATGGGAAAAATTCATTTCAATACATTTCAGTTTGATTTGAAATGTCTTTATTATATATTTTAATGGCAATATGCCAAGGTTATATTCCATAAAATGTTAGTATAGAATATAGATTCTTCATATATGTATATATATTCGAGAATTTTTTTCTATTTAAACTAACGTATGGAAAACCAGGCATAAAATCACAATATTACCAGTTTAATATGGCTCAAATTCGAGTTTCATATAGTTATGATTCGATTTATATGCTTCAATATCATTGGTTAGTTAACTTTTGATATTTTCATATTATATCACATGCCTTCACCGTGAGTGTTTTTTGCCATGCACACCTCACATTGTCAAAAATGTATGGGAAAAATTCATTTCAATACATTTCAGTTTGATTTGAAATGTCTTTATTATATATTTTAGTGCCAATATGCCAAGGTTATATTCCATAACTCTTTATTTAAACTAACGTATGGAAAACCAGGCATAAAATCACAATATTACCAGTTTAATATGGCTTAAATTCGAGTTTCATATAGTTATGATTCGATTTATATGCTTCAATATCATTGGTTAGTTAACTTTTGATATTTTCATATTATATTTCACATGCCTTCACCGTGAGTGTTTTTTGCCATGCACACCTCACATTGTCAAAAATGTATGGGAAAAATTCATTTCAATACATTTCAGTTTGATTTGAAATGTCTTTATTATATATTTTAATGGCAATATGCCAAGGTTATATTCCATAACTCTTTATTTAAACTAACGTATGGAAAACCAGGCACAAAATCACAATATTACCAGTTTAATATGGCTTAAATTCGAGTTTCATATAGTTATGATTCGATTTATATGCTTCAATATCATTGGTTAGTTAACTTTTGATATTTTCATATTATATCACATGCCTTCACCGTGAGTGT
The DNA here is from genome assembly GCF_027943255.1 of Anastrepha obliqua. Taxonomy (NCBI): domain Eukaryota; kingdom Metazoa; phylum Arthropoda; class Insecta; order Diptera; family Tephritidae; genus Anastrepha; species Anastrepha obliqua. Next base: position 34,380 of record NW_026562249.1, read on the forward strand.
TTTTTGCCATGCACACCTCACATTGTCAAAAATGTATGGGAAAAATTCATTTCAATACATTTCAGTTTGATTTGAAATGTCTTTATTATATATTTTAATGGCAATATGCCAAGGTTATATTCCATAAAATGTTAGTATAGAATATAGATTCTTCATATATGTATATATATTCGAGAATTTTTTTCTATTTAAACTAACGTATGGAAAACCAGGCATAAAATCACAATATTACCAGTTTAATATGGCTCAAATTCGAGTTTCATATAGTTATGATTCGATTTATATGCTTCAATATCATTGGTTAGTTAACTTTTGATATTTTCATATTATATCACATGCCTTCACCGTGAGTGTTTTTTGCCATGCACACCTCACATTGTCAAAAATGTATGGGAAAAATTCATTTCAATACATTTCAGTTTGATTTGAAATGTCTTTATTATATATTTTAGTGCCAATATGCCAAGGTTATATTCCATAACTCTTTATTTAAACTAACGTATGGAAAACCAGGCATAAAATCACAATATTACCAGTTTAATATGGCTTAAATTCGAGTTTCATATAGTTATGATTCGATTTATATGCTTCAATATCATTGGTTAGTTAACTTTTGATATT
>NW_026562249.1:40000-47500 GCF_027943255.1 Anastrepha obliqua
TTATCGGGCGACTTCAAGAGTGCAACGACCCTAGCAATTTTCCACTCGCGTGGAAAATATCCCTCCCATATGCATTTATCATAAATGGCCTCCAAATATTCCGGAATGAACTTCCACAAGCATTTGCACATCTCTCCGTTCAAACCATCGAAACCTGGAGACCTTTTAGACCTGACCAGGCCAAATGCATAATCCAACTCCTCAGCTTCTATTGGAGGGACAGGCACCTCTTGTGCAGGAGGAACCTGAACCTCAGCCCTGGGAAAAAACTCGCCTAACAGAACATTGGCACACTCTCTCCACGTCGATAATACAGTATCACCTACGCGAAGAGAGCTAGCCATCTCATTTCGACGACCCCGACAGATCCTATAGACCTGTCCCCAAGGGTCGTCCCTATTTTCCCCCACAAATCTCCTCCACTCTTCCTCCTTCACTCTCACAAGCATCTTCTTATACTCTTTCATCCCTACGCTAAATTGATACTTGAGCTGAGACAGATTCTCCGAATTGGTCCGCCTGCCGCGTTGAAACAAACGCCTCAAGCGTCGGACAGACCTCCTCTTTGAATTTAACTCACTCGTCCACCATTTCACACCTTTCATTCTCACAGCCCTAGCTTTCCTAAACAATAAGTCATTCACACCCCAGACACATTCATATAGACGAGCAATTTGCTCGTCAACCCCCAATTCCTCAAACTCCCTAAGCGGTATATCCAATACCGCTTCCCTAACAGTATGTCCATATCGGTTCCAGTCGGTACACGAGGTACGCCATCGCCTCAATGGACTCCCCCCTTCTAGCTGCGGGGTACGGGGAGTAACCATAATTTGTATTAAATTATGGTCACTAATTCCCCAACCCCCCCTAACACTCCATTTACACTCGAACCTACCCGCTGCTGCGTCATTCATGAGCGTCACGTCAATGTCACTCACACCTCTAGGCCCCTCAAACGTATACCATACGCTTGGTTCGTTTGCTACAAGAAGGTTATTCGCCACAACCCACTCGCTCATAACCTCACCCCGAGTGTGGCTCCGATATCCAGCAGTATGCCTGGATACCTTGCTGAACCACATCGGGGAGGTAGCATTCGCGTCAAGACACACGATGGCAGGAATGCTACTCTCAAGTAGTAGCACCGCATCAATGTATCTTAAGTAGGGCTCTAGAGGCTCGTCAGACTTGCAGTACAAGCTGACGACATTCATTCTGCCGAATTCCCCCTCGACACACACACATACTCCCCACTGTGATGAGTCAACTACTACACAAGAGTAGCTTGGCTCACACACAGCTACTGCGGCCTTGACTCCAAGGTCCGTAAAGACCCTGAAGCCCCCAGGAAGGCCTCTCACCACCCCATTGGTGGAGTATGGTTCCTGGAGCAAAGCAATGCCGCAGCCCCCCTCCGACATACACGCCCCCAATTCACACATCACGGCATATGACCCCTGACAGTTCAGTTGATATAGTTCAACCATCAATGTCTAGCGTTCGCACGGGCAACAATGGCACAGTACACCGGGCAGACAGTGGACATCATCAGATGTCCGGCTGGCTTGCCCTTAAATGCACAGTTGCGACAATGCGGGGCATTGCCACAACCTGCACTCCTGTGTCCTTCTTGCCCGCACCTACGGCAGACATCCTTCTTGGCTCTGCATTCTGCCACCCTGTGGTCAAACCCCATGCATCGGAAGCAGCCGGGCGTCAGTTGGTCTGGCCGTACCCGGAAGGAAAACCACTTTATGTAGCAACGACCTGCTTCCAGGAGGGCGGACATTAGCATGTCCGTTCCCTCAAGGACAACATTCGTCACCCCATCGGGGCTGACCTTCCAAGGACGGCTGATCATCCTCACGTCCTTCTCACGGCACCCAGGGCTGAACTCCTTGAGGTTCAACCGGAACAACTCTCCCATGAAGTCCTCAGGGGAGATCTCCGTGTGGACCCCCTGGACCACAACCCTAGGCCCCAGCTTCCGGCGTATGCTCACATCGAGCCCCACTTCAGAAAACTTGGCATTTTTTGCCAAGTTATCCCTCTCGGCAACGGATGGGGTGCGAATAATCGCACCTCCATCCTTCAACGGGCGCACCTCGTGCACCCTAACCCCCATGGAAGGCCCTACCTCCTTCACCACTTTCTTAATCACCTCCTTGGAAGTAGTGGGGGTTTTACCCCTCACTACGACCGACCAGGTCTCAACTGGCTTGGGCACCGGCAACGCAGGCAACACAGGCGCAGGCGCCTGAGGTGCCGGCATCATCGCTGCACCAGCCAGCGCAGCTCCAGCCGTCCTCCGAGGTGCTTCCTCCCTACTTGTCTTTGTGGCTTCTAACCGCCCACGAAGATGGGCGATCTCCGCCACCATCTCCACAAAAAGCTCCTCGAACTCCAAGGAGTATCCCAGGAGGTCCTTAGCTAAACTCTTCGGGACGCCGTCCATGTCTATGACGGCTCCACTAAAGGCCGTCACAATGGACTTGAAGCGCCCCATAAACTGCACCCCAACTTTCTTGCGTTCGGCATCCCCACCGATCGCACCCAAACCTTTCAGGGAAGCACCCAATTCCCCACGGATTTCCTCCAAACGCTTCCCTGCGGGACCTAATTTTTCCCCCGTCTTCCGCCCCTTGCGCCCACTCCCAATCTTTCCGCTTTCGGAACCACCCTCGCTTCCACTCACCTTTTCAGGTACCTTTAAAGATACCTTCTCCACCGGAACCGCTGCACCTCCAGCGGTCTTCTTCTTAGAACGGGGAGGAGACCGCAAGATCACCTCCTCCTCTCCGGACGTCGTCTCGTCCATTGCCGACGATGGCACCGCCGACCCGCTTGGAAGAGAGGTGTTCGCCCTCTTCCTCAACCCTTCTGATTTGGGCATTGCCCAACTCTCCACCACTAAGGTTGCCGAGTTCGCCGTATAAAGGCCTCCCGAGCAACAACAAAAACTGGGTCCCTTTTGGGCGACGGCAACTACTGCACGGCAGGAACGAACCCCGCACAGGCACGCACACAGCGGCTGCACCTATCGGCGAGCCAAAGCAAAGCGCGAGGGCGTAGCCCACAGCGCCAACCAAAGGTTTGGCAAAGGCCACCACCAATGCCTTGCCGGACGGAACACTGTTCCCCGAACAAGGACGGGTCGACCGAGGTGGAGCTAACGCCGAGCTCGACCGCAGGCAAAAACGCAGCACGCTCTGTTCGCGGCACCTGCACAAGGTATTCAACCTTGGCGCAGTACTTAACCCACGCACAAAAGGGGACGCCCTTTTTACTGTTGCCAAATATGGCAATATAGCGGCACGACAGACCTAGTGTACACGCACCCAACGAACCCACGCCAAAAAATAACAGCGCGACACTACACCGACGCCAAGAATTAACGGCACGCGCCAAAAACCACGCCAGAAATAGCGGCACTCAAAAGTTGTAAACAACTTACCAACAAGGTACACTTGTACGCAATGTACAGTCACGCAAACGGTGGCGTCACTAGCACAAACCGTAGTCACCTGAGCAATTGCTCGTAAACAATGCACCGCTATGGTACAGCTACGCACAACACACCACGCCGAAAAACAACGGCACGCCCGCAAAAGTTGTAAACAACTTGATGGAAAATTTCCAACGCTGTATCTAGCAGCACTCACAAACACGCACTCTGTGTCTATAGCACGGAGTATATTGGCACTCACTGGAGTGTCCAACAACACTACCGTACGGCACTTTCAATTATTCGTAACACTGTACAGCTACTACAAAGTAGCGTCACTCGGACAACGGCACTCACTAGCGCAATTAATTGTAAACACTGTACCGCTATGGTACAGCCACAACAATATTAGCGTCACTCGCACAACTGTAATACACCGGTACTCACACACGAATGTAACCGCAAAAGGAAATCACAAAAATCGCAAATCACCGCTTAGCACACGACACGTCCGCACTATTCAACAGTCAGACTGAGAATGAGTAGATAGGGACAGTAGGAATCTCGTTAATCCATTCATGCGCGTCACTAATTAGATGACGAGGCATTTGGCTACCTTAAGAGAGTCATAGTTACTCCCGCCGTTTACCCGCGCTTACTTGAATTTCTTCACTTTGACATTCAGAGCACTGGGCAGAAATCACATTGTGTCAACACCCGTTAGGGCCATCACAATGCTTTGTTTTAATTAGACAGTCGGATTCCCCAAGTCCGTGCCAGTTCTGAATTGATTGTTAATTGATAATCGTTATAATTTAAAAGGAATATATATCGAATGATATAATTCCTTAAAAATTTTAGCAAGAAAGTTCCACAATTGGCTACGTAACTACTATCCGGGGAACAAGAATCGTAATTCTCTATTTACCCAGAACGAGTACATAAACCATGGTATTGCTTCCCAATCAAGCCCGACTATCTCAATCTTCAGAGCCAATCCTTATCCCGAAGTTACGGATCTAATTTGCCGACTTCCCTTACCTACATTATTCTATCGACTAGAGACTCTTCACCTTGGAGACCAGCTGCGGATATTGGTACGGCCTGTTGAGAAGTTTGCGTGACCCCACCATAAATTTTCAAGGTCCGAGGAGAAAATATCGACACAACAGTAAATGTCATGCTCTTCTAGTCCATCTACCATATCTCTCTTCGAAAGACTTCCATGGTAGTACGACTATAAAACAGAAAAGAAAACTCTTCCGATATCTCTCGACGGCTTCTTTATGGTCGTTCCTGTTGCCAGGATGAGCACAAGGCCCATTTTTAATAACAAACGGATACTCAACAGGTTACGGAATTGGAACCGTATTCCCTTTCGTTCAAAATAATTCAAGTATTTTAATTATTTTTAAATATATTTTTATTAATATTTTTTTTTATTAAAAACTTGAAAATTTTCGGCTTTCGCCTTGAACTTAGGACCGACTAACTCGTGATCAACCACTGTTCACACGAAACCCTTCTCCACTTCAGTCCTCCAAGGTCTCATTCGATTATTTGCTACTACCACCAAGATCTGTACCAATAGCGGCTCCATGCAGGCTTACGCCAAACACTTCTAAGCACACTATTGTACCCTCCTACTCACTAAAGTTTCAAAATTTATAAATCAATCGAAATTGTTTTATAAATCATCTACTTTAGCGGTAATGTATAGGTATACAACTTAAGCGCCATCCATTTTAAGGGCTAGTTGCTTCGGCAGGTGAGTTGTTACACACTCCTTAGCGGATTACGACTTCCATGTCCACCGTCCTGCTGTTTTAAGCAACCAACGCCTTTCATGGTATCTGCATGAGTTGTTAATTTAGGCACCGTAACATTACGTTTGGTTCATCCCACAGCGCCAGTTCTGCTTACCAAAAGTGGCCCACTGGGCACATTATATCATAACCTCAACCTTCATATCAAGAAAGGTGAGGTTCTTACCCATTTAAAGTTTGAGAATAGGTTAAAATCGTTTCGACCCTAAGGCCTCTAATCATTCGCTTTACCAGATAAGATTATTTTATATAATTTTTAAATGCACCAGCTATCCTGAGGGAAACTTCGGAGGGAACCAGCTACTAGATGGTTCGATTGGTCTTTCGCCCCTATACTCAATTCTGACAATCGATTTGCACGTCAGAACTGTTTCGGTCTTCCATCAGGGTTTCCCCTGACTTCAACCTGATCAAGTATAGTTCACCATCTTTCGGGTCACAGCATATATGCTCAAGGTACGCTCCAGTTAGAGGTATAAATAATAATAAATTATCATTATACATAACTATATGGAACGCCCCGGGATTGAATTAATTGACTATTTATTAAAAAATAGACTAAAAATTAATCCCATTATATTTAAGTTAAGTTAATTATGCCATTAAGTTTAATATAACTCAATGACTTGCACATATGTTAGACTCCTTGGTCCGTGTTTCAAGACGGGTCCCGAAGGTATCCTGAATCTTTCGCATTGTTAATCATATAAATGCATACAAATAAATATTAATATCATAGATATTAAATTTTTTGTAAAATTCAAAAAATGAATTTTAGCATTATATATAATAAAATCTATCAACACTTTATCAAATCATTAGTATTTATTTTATGTTAATATGCTTAAAAAGCAAATTAATTTAAATAAACTTAATATCACCAATGATCTTTTGATAAATACTTTATTATGTTAATAGATTACAATGTCCTTATATGAAAAAAATGCACATTATTTTTTTAATTATTTAATGATGAATTTTTCATAATGGATATTCAGGTTCATCGGGCTTAACCTCTAAGCAGTTTCACGTACTATTTAACTCTCTATTCAGAGTTCTTTTCAACTTTCCCTCACGGTACTTGTTTACTATCGGTCTCATGGTTATATTTAGTTTTAGATGGAGTTTACCACCCACTTAGTGCTGCACTATCAAGCAACACGACTCTTTGGAAATATCTTTCTAGTAATCATTAACGTTATACGGGCCTGGCACCCTCTATGGGTAAATGGCCTCATTTAAGAAGGACTTAAATCGTTAATTTCTCATACTAGATATTAAGATATTCCATACACTGCATCTCACATTTGACATATAGACAAAGTGACTTAGTGCTGAACTATTTTCTTTTCGCTCGCCGCTACTAAGAAAATCCTTGTTAGTTTCTTTTCCTCCCCTCATTAATATGCTTAAATTCAGGGGGTAATCCCATATGAGTTGAGGTTGTTTTAATATTCTTTTTTTATCTTCTCACAATTTAATAAAAAAATTATATCATCTTTTCATCTCTATTTTTCTTTTCTCCTTTTATATATTGTAAATATATAAAAATAATAATAATGTAAAATGAGGCAATCCTAGAATAAAAAATTTAATTTTTATGCTAGACATTCCTCCTTTTAATTACATATATAAATTATTATTTTATATATATATATATAAATAATATGAAAATTTTTTGTAAAGAATACTTAGATTCAATATTTTCATCATTTCATTTTATTTGAGAGGATTTTTTTTTTAAAGAATATATAATAAATAAAATTCATTATATATCTTTATTTTTTTTGCTATTAATATTATGAATTATTTAAAATCCAATAATATACACATTTGCTTAAATTCAATTATTTTTATAAAAGAATAAGCAACTTATTTAGCATAGTCTTACAACCCTCAACCATATGTAGTCCAAGCAGTACTTTAAAATTGAATTTAATGTACATAACAGCATGGACTGCGATATGCGTTCAAAATGTCGATGTTCATGTGTCCTGCAGTTCACACGATGACGCACAGTTTGCTGCGTTCTTCATCGACCCATGAGCCAAGTGATCCACCGCTTAGAGTATTTTTTTATTTATTTTTATTTATAACAAATGTCAATTTTTTTTTGCATATATTAATTGAAAGAGTAAAATTAAATAATATTAATAATATATAAATTGATTTTCTTTCAATAATATATATCAAATATATTTAACTCTAAACATTTTTATTAAGTTG
>NW_026562249.1:50000-52500 GCF_027943255.1 Anastrepha obliqua
AAAAAGTAAAGGGGCGACCCCCCTTTAGCTTTTCTTATCAAAATTCAAAAACCGTTTTTTATGAAAAAGAATTTTCGTTCTCTATATTATATATTTTATATAAAAATATAAGAACGATATTTCTTCTTAATATTTGCCAATTTTCAAATAATTTATCATTCTTAATAACATTTTACTTTTTTTTTCAAATGCATTTTTAATGTAATAATTTCATATATTACATAATTTTTCTCTTTGAATTGAAATTAATAATTTCATAATTCTATTTTTTAATCATAAATATATATGATTGAAAAAATTTTCTCCTCTTTTCCTTTGTTTAAAATTTAATTTTTCTTATAAATTTTTGTTTTTCTTATTTTTTTCTCTTCATCATCTGTTTAATTTCCTGTATTTATACAAGAAACAAACAGTTGAGGATAATTTCTATGTAATGCTAGTATAGAATATAAAATTTTGAATTCAAAAATTTATTTCTATTTAAACTAACTATAGAAAACCAGGAATAAAATACAATAACACCAATATGCCATAACATGTTAGTATAGAATATAGATTCTTCATATATGTATATATATTCGAAAATTTTTTCTATTTAAACTAACGTATGGAAAACCAGGAATAAAATCATAATATTACCAGTTTAATATGGCTCAAATTCGAGTTTCATATAGTTATGATTCGATTTATATGCTTCAATATCATTGGTTAGTTAACTTTTGATATTTTCATATTATATCACATGCCTTCACCGTGAGTGTTTTTTGCCATGCACACCTCACATTGTCAAAAATGTATGGGAAAAATTCATTTCAATACATTTCAGTTTGATTTGAAATGTCTTTATTATATATTTTAATGGCAATATGCCAAGGTTATATTCCATAACTCTTTATTTAAACTAACGTATGGAAAACCAGGCATAAAATCACAATATTACCAGTTTAATATGGCTCAAATTCGAGTTTCATATAGTTATGATTCGATTTATATGTTTCAATATCATTGGTTAGTTAACTTTTGATATTTTCATATTATATCACATGCCTTCACCGTGAGTGTTTTTTGCCATGCACACCTCACATTGTCAAAAATGTATGGGAAAAATTCATTTCAATACATTTCAGTTTGATTTGAAATGTCTTTATTATATATTTTAGTGCCAATATGCCAAGGTTATATTCCATAACATGTTAGTATTAGAATATAGATTCTTCATATATGTATATATATTCGAAAATTTTTTCTATTTAAACTAACGTATGGAAAACCAGGCATAAAATCACAATATTACCAGTTTAATATGGCTTAAATTCGAGTTTCATATAGTTATGATTCGATTTATATGCTTCAATATCATTGGTTAGTTAACTTTTGATATTTTCATATTATATTTCACATGCCTTCACCGTGAGTGTTTTTTGCCATGCACACCTCACATTGTCAAAAATGTATGGGAAAAATTCATTTCAATACATTTCAGTTTGATTTGAAATGTCTTTATTATATATTTTAGTGCCAATATGCCAAGGTTATATTCCATAACATGTTAGTATTAGAATATAGATTCTTCATATATGTATAGATATTCGAAAATTTTTTCTATTTAAACTAACGTATGGAAAACCAGGCATAAAATCACAATATTACCAGTTTAATATGGCTTAAATTCGAGTTTCATATAGTTATGATTCGATTTATATGCTTCAATATCATTGGTTAGTTAACTTTTGATATTTTCATATTATTTCACATGCCTTCACCGTGAGTGTTTTTTGCCATGCACACCTCACATTGTCAAAAATGTATGGGAAAAATTCATTTCAATACATTTCAGTTTGATTTGAAATGTCTTTATTATATATTTTAATGGCAATATGCCAAGGTTATATTCCATAAAATGTTAGTATAGAATATAGATTCTTCATATATGTATATATATTCGAGAATTTTTTTCTATTTAAACTAACGTATGGAAAACCAGGCATAAAATCACAATATTACCAGTTTAATATGGCTCAAATTCGAGTTTCATATAGTTATGATTCGATTTATATGCTTCAATATCATTGGTTAGTTAACTTTTGATATTTTCATATTATATCACATGCCTTCACCGTGAGTGTTTTTTGCCATGCACACCTCACATTGTCAAAAATGTATGGGAAAAATTCATTTCAATACATTTCAGTTTGATTTGAAATGTCTTTATTATATATTTTAGTGCCAATATGCCAAGGTTATATTCCATAACTCTTTATTTAAACTAACGTATGGAAAACCAGGCATAAAATCACAATATTACCAGTTTAATATGGCTTAAATTCGAGTTTCATATAGTTATGATTCGATTTATATGCTTCAATATCATTGGTTAGTTAACTTTTGATATTTTCATATTATATTTCACATGCCTTCACCGTGAGTGTTTTTTGCCATGCACACCTCACATTGTCAAAAATGTATGGGAAAAATTCATTTCAATACATTTCAGTTTGAT